>NC_135560.1:10420097-10630097 GCF_964340395.1 Glandiceps talaboti | reverse complement strand
CTGCTTGTCTGCCTGTCTGTCTGTCAGTCTGTGTATTGGTGCCTGTTGTCTCAATTAGAGACAGTGAACACTAACTTGAATCGGGCTGTAAATGGTTTTCAGTACAGAACCCTGCGTACGTACTAAGTTGATCTCGGCCATTCCTTTCTGTTAATCCATTAGTTATAGACATTAGAGAGTTTTATGTTAATAAGTATGGTTTGAATTACGTATTGCGATGATGGTACTTAGACCTCAATATGATATACGTCACAAGTACGTCATCAGTAAGTCTCAGTCTCAATCGTTTTATCCGATTCTCCTCTTAGATTATCAATTTCTTTTTATCTTAGACATTCTACAAAAAATCTTCATTATCAAGTGACTTGTCGATGAATTTAAAATATCGACTCTTTTGTCATTGCAAATAGTATGTAATTGAACAAAGTAACAATTGGTAAAAATGTAAACATCTACATTTAAATGAACTATTCAATTAATACGTCGGGCTCACAACTACAAAAATGAAAATATTTTTGGAAAAGTGCCAAATTGTATTCACCTTTCACGAGCATGCACTCATGAGCCGTTGATTTAGGTCGGTCGGTCTGTCTGTCTGTCTGTCTGTCTGTCTGTCTGTCTGTCTGTCTGTCTGTCTGTCTGTCTGTCTGTCTGTCTGTCTGTCTGTCTGTCTGTCTGTCTGTCTGTCTGTCTGTCTGTCTGTCTGTCTGTCGGTCGGTCTGTCTGTCTGCCTGCGTGATGCACTTCGCGGAGAGTTTCGTTGTCCAGCGTTCTTCATTTTCGTTCATATTTATATACAATGTAGCGTGACATATATCTAATATCTCTGGATTGTTGTATTCTCTAGTACCGACGATTAATCTCTCTCTCTCTCTCTCTCTCTCTCTCTCTCTCTCTCTCTCTCTCTCTCTCTCTCTCTCTCTCTCTCTCTCTCTCTCTCTCTCTCTCTCTCTCTCTCTCTCTCTCTCTCCATTCCGTATGCATTATCAGGACAAACAGTAATTCCTACCACTGAGGATTGGACTAGTAAGTATAATTAATCCTCATCCATTTCAAAAGCTCTGAGTTAATTGGTAGACATTTCGATTGGAGCGTATGGAAAACATATATTGTTCTTGGTACTTTTATCACAGCGGCTAGATTTACTGATACATGTATATCACATAAATTGTAATAGCTCTAGCTGTACTGCTTGTTTGTCCAGCTATTCCAAGAAAGCATGTGTGTCCTACAAACTATTTTGAAGAAGTTGTCGTCATTTAGCACTGATCTTTTACCTGTTATCAACAAAAAAATAGACCAAATTGCAAACTTCGCCAATCATTACATCATCTTTTCATGATGTCACATGAAAGATTCTACTCAATCCATATATACATTTGCAAAATTTCTCGATTCTGATCAACTTGCCATTAATCATTATTCATAATGGAATGGAAAGTTGTTAAAAACCGTACCAAGACAAAACTTTGAAAAACAAGTCTAGCTAGCGCCGAGCTTCATGTCCGGAATGCCAACTTTTTAATTTACGAGATTTTATTTCTGCCTTTAATAATACATTAACGGTTTGGTGTCTAAATTTGAGTTTCATTCAGTTTTTGATACTTCATATGATTCTATTTTCATCGGACACATCCATCGTAGCGGGGGAGGGGGTGTTTGCTAGGGTTGCTTATTTGTGGTGGGCTTTCATTTTTGGTCATTTAACCTTTTCTTACTCTATCTCTGTCAACATTGGGGGAAAACTTTGGAAAGACATATGAATTGAAATTGTCAATGCACACTTTTCCCCACATCTTGAACGTAACATTGACTGTTCGTGTATACTTTTTTATTTACAGCAGGCATAACACCAAATGGTAAGTATCTTATAGATATGACACAAATTTGATCTGAAAATCGAGTCACCGGACAAACCTATGATACCTCTTGCACATCTTTACAGTCAATAGTTTATGTCGTGTTAGCTTTGGTCGCTCTGTTTGAAGTTGCAGATGTCCTGTGTTTCTCATATTTTATATCGTAGAGGTTTTTTGTAGATGTTAGGGATGTTTAAGATGATGATGATGATGATGATGATGATGATGATGATGATGATGATGATGATGATGTTGTTGATGATGATGATGATGATGATGTTGATGACGATGACGATGATGATGATGACGGTGATGATGACGATGATGATGATGATGGTGGTGGTGGTGGTGGTGGTGGTGGTGGTGATGATGATGATGATGATGATGATGGTGATGTGGATGATGGTGATGGTGATGATGATGACGCAGACGTATTTCTGTATTATTCACAGTAATCAATTCTGTATAAAAAAACAAGACTCACAATGTTGTCTTTATTAATTGAATGAAATACTTACATTCTAGAGACAGACAATCCTCTTACACAATCAACACCATCCGAGATTACTCTTCCTATAGGTGAGTAACATTGCATCATTTAAATTGGAGAGAGAGAGAGAGAGACACACACACAGAGACAGACAGACAGACAGACAGACACAGACATACACAAACAGACAGACAGACAGACAGACAGACAGACAGACAGACAGACAGACATAGTGAAGTGCAGATAGCGAGAGACACAGAAACAGACAGACAGACAGACAGACAGACAGACAGACAGACAGACAGACAGACAGGCAGACAGGCATGCAGGTGGGGAGACAGAGATTGGCATGCAGAGAGAATGACAGATACAGAAAGAGGGGAGGCGAGACTGTGGAAGATATGATGGTAAACATCTATAGAGTTAAAAAGACAAACAATGAATTTTCAAAGAAATTTGATTACATTTTATTGTAAATGGTAATAATAATCGAACACTTGATAATCACACTATATAGGCTCCTGTGTCGGGCGCTGTATGACGTCATATCCGGATGACCGATGCTTTTGTGATCCGCTATGCGTTGCGTATGATGACTGTTGTCCTGATTTTTACGATGTCTGTGACCCGTCATGTAAGTAGATGGACAAATTGAACAACAACAACATCACTCTCGAATTCACGTTTTTCTTGTGTATAGACGCATCACATGGAGAGATTTCTATAATATGAATATTCACTCCTTCATTAAATAAACTATGCATCTGTTATAAAAATAATGTGAACATTACTGATTATGTTAAAACTATATTTGATGACGTTGAGTACATTATTTGATGACATTGAGTGCATTATTTGATGACGTTGAGTACATTATTTGATGACGTTGAGTACATTATTTGACGACGTTGTGCACATTATATAATGACGATATCACTATGAAACTCCATATACGTGAAGATTTGTTTAAAGTCTGAGGTGAAAGTGTAAGCACATTACTCAGGATGCGTTCTTACGTAAATTATTAGAGGAAATTGGCTTTCCATTTTATGAGTTGAGATAGAAATAAGTTAATTTTGGGACTGTGTGTGTCTTAAATGTACTCGAAACAAACTAAACCCGTTTACAATATATAGCAGATATACTAGACTCCCAGTAGGGACCGGCTCGTTAAGAACGGTACCGTAAAACGGTCGTGGTTTGCGACGATGACTAGATAGGTGTTGTTTGTTGCTTGGTCTTATATCTGGTACTTTGTGTCGTGTACGTATAATTATATAGACAAACTATAATTGCTTCCTTGTAACTTGTGTAAGAACAGTATGATCATAATTGCCATGAAATAGCAGTTATTATAACTGACGCTATACTGCACATTTGTTCAAGTCCATATTAGAGAGATAGTCTTTTTTACAAGAACACATTTGACAACCACCGAAAGCTTGTAAGTTTATTGTCAATTTATTACTATCACAGCTTTGACGACTATTGAAGGGACAACAACAAAACCACAACCTACAACTCCAATAACAAGTAAGTATATAGTTTTTATTATGCTCCACCACAACAAACACAGTGATACTAAAACTTTGCATCTGAAGTGTCGTTAGCAGTGCCAATGCTGATATGCTAACTGACTTCAAATTTACAACCTTTCTCGTGTATAGTTTGATCATAAAATGCGCTGCAATGCCAAGAACCAACCTGAGAATTTCTCGCATGACCTTTCAACTTAGACGTTTTCAGTCAAGTGTGTGTCTTGCAGAATAAATATTGCACATTTTCAACAATGTGTTGACATCTTTTCAAAACTACATGCAGCCGACTGGCATGAACAGGTTTATAAAGTTGCAACAGTGCATGCAATGTGAGAAACTTTGACGTTTGACTTTATGTGTTGGTGGGAACGGTCAAATTTGAATGATTGTACTTGTAGTAAATCAATTTTGTGACGTAATACAGTATGACGTATTTCATTATTTTTTGTGTCTGTTTACAGCAAACTGCACCGTGGACCTTACTATTCCTGAAGGGGGATACTTAGATGTTGCGTCACCAAACTACCCAGGGGATTACCCTAATAACATCTACTGTGAGTGGGTCGCGAGCACCGTTGACGGAACCAGAATCTTTGTGGAACATTTAGATTTTAACACTGAACAGTGCTGTGATTACTACTACTCTGGACATGGTAACGAACCCCACTACAACAACAGTGTCATTTGGGAACATTCTGGAATATTTCTACCCACGAATTTTGATTCCTTGGGAGGAACAGTGTGGATACGTTTGGCGACTAATGGCGATACCACTTCTAAAGGTTTCTTGACCAGAATTCATGACACAGGTATGAAAATAGTTTCAGTGCTTACTCAAATGTAATGTAATGTAATGTAATGTAGTGTAGTGTAGTGTAGTGTAGTGTAGTGTAGTGTAGTGTAGTGTAGTGTAGTGTAGTGTAGTGTAGTGTAGTGTAATGTAATCATGTAATGTGATGTGATGTGATGTGATGTAATGTAATGTAATGTAATGTAATGTAATGAACGCATTCATAAAATGCCAGAAATCATATTTGCAAGAATAAAGCACAGCTGTTAAAAGTCAGTCATAGCACAAAATTCATATTTTGTTATTATTGTATTGATCTGCATATATAGCCGATTTTTTTCTGACCCTATTTATTTCGACTTTTATTTTCTTCAACACAGGAAGGGGTTCATGTGAAGGCACTTGTAATTTCTACAATGAGAAATATGCGTGTAGTTGTGAACGAGATTGTGTATTGAAGGACGAATGCTGCGGAGATTATTTTGAACTCTGTGCAGGTATGAAAATGTTTTCCTATAACAACCATTTTGACTTTACCATCGCAATTTGACGAATGTTTAAAGATACTAGAATTCGAGGATCAAACATTAAAATCTCTCAAGCCGCTTCAAATAATGTATTAATATATTGTGTTGAGATCATTTTTACAACATCTGTTACCCTCACTCCTGGGCAAGAATCTACTTCTAGACTGCGCTCCAAGAGGCCAAACTATCTCTCAACCCCCCCCCCCCCCAAGCTTAGCGTAATTATTCGTGTGCAGCACTGTGACTTTAGAAGAAGAACAACAACTTTACGTTTCATGTAAACTAAAAGGTTTCAACCAACTAACAGAGTAAACTTCTAAGACGTGACGAAAATTTTTTCTCCGCTTTTTAAAACAGGTTTGAATTTATTTGAATGGTTTGTTTCTTCCAGGTAACTGCTCAGAGTCCATCACGATACCAACGGACAGTTCCGTGATCGTCACATCACCAAACTTTCCGGAATACTACCCCGATGATTCTCGTTGTCAGTGGATCGTGAACACCGAACAGGGTACAAAAATTGATGTTGTCTTCGGTGACTTCTACACCGAACCCTGCTGTGACTTCTTCTCTGCGGGAAATGGCAACAACCCCTCTCAGAACACCAGTGTCATATGGGGACACACGGGATACACGGCACCGGACGATTATCTATCCGTAGGAGATACGGTTTGGATGAGGTTCATTTCTGATTCTAGAGTTACAGAGAAAGGCTTCCAAGTGTTTCTGCAAGATATAGGTACCTTACGTGTTTATTATATTGAAATATTTGGTACTAATTGTATCGTGCGCTGATTTTTCCCACTAAACATCATAATCTTGCCGACTTGCTCTTTCCAATGCTTGAAATCCGTAATTCATAACGTTAATTGTATTCATATTTTTGTCAATTCTACGATAGGCATTGGTACATGTGTTGACTTATGCGGTACTTACAACGAGAGACATGAATGTAGTTGTTACCATACCTGTTTCTTAGACGAAGACTGCTGTCCAGATTACTTCGATGTCTGTGCAGGTAGAATTTTTAGTTAATTTTTTTGTTTTCCTTGGAAATTCATCATTTATTATGTCTACATTTTAATCCAACTTACCGTATTCTAGTGGTCTTGTCAGTCGTGTTTCGAAATTTCTTCCGATAATTTTTTCCTCGGAATTTCATCGTTTATCGTGACTACTTTTTTTGCCATATGTGATACGATGAGCTATCCTTTAAAGGCCCAGAGGATTAAAATTTTATGTGTGAAACAGATTTCTGGAATAAGTGTAGAAAAAGTTGGTGTAGAACAAAAGATTGATGCTCGGTAATCCTTATGGCTCTATTAAATGATAACTCAGAG
This sequence comes from Glandiceps talaboti, assembly GCF_964340395.1. Lineage (NCBI taxonomy): Eukaryota > Metazoa > Hemichordata > Enteropneusta > Spengelidae > Glandiceps > Glandiceps talaboti. The sequence continues at coordinate 10,623,553 of NC_135560.1, read as the reverse complement.
AACCTGGGAATGAGTCGTGGGCCTTTAATTTGTGTTTCTCTTCCCCTATTACAGGTAACTGTACTGAAAGCATTACTCTCGCAAAGGGTGGAAGCGTTTCCGTGACAACGCCAAACTACCCGAACAACTACCCCGACGATGCTCGATGCGAATGGATAATAGACGCCACTGAGGGCAGTAAAATTCTTGTAGAATACATCGACTTCCGTACCGAGGAATGCTGCGATGTCTACTTTGCTGGTAACGGTTATGAACCAGACATAACATCAAGTGTTATATGGGCTCACTCTGGATTCATCAGACCTGACGATTATCTCTCAAATGGTAACGCAGTTTGGATGCGATTTGTGAGTGACAGTAGTATTGGATATAAAGGTCTCCATGCACAAGTCACTGATATAGGTACGAGGCGCTCTCTTGTTGATTTTCTTTGCTTTTTTTCTCTCACTTAGATAACGCCACAGACATGCGAATTTCCATAAACTTGAATACGACACGTTGTACTGAAAATTCGCTTTCGCTAAAATTGGGAAAATCTACATTAAATGTTGGGTTGTCTAAAATATCATTATACTAGATTTCTCAGTAGCATCACTTGGTTGACGTTTACTCAATATGTTCTCCTCAAATCAAACAGAAATCTATACTTTTTGTAATTATGTTGGGAACATGATGCTAATAAGTGACATTTCATTGCTTGTTTTTGACACAGGGCATGGATCATGTGTTGGAGACTACTGTGAACAGCAATCGTTCAATGATAAGCACAACTGCAGTTGCGAATTGGATTGTATTTTCAAAGAAAACTGCTGTGGGGACTATTTCGAGACATGCGCAGGTAATTGTATAATTCTTTTGGCATACACAAACGCACACACACATATACACACACACACGTACTTACACACACACACACACACACACACACACACGCACACACACACACATACACACACACACACATACACATACACACACGCAGCTGCTGCATACTCGTGCATGCATGTCAATATGCACCACACATACAATGATATTAGTATGCATACCAATATCCTATGTACATGTTGTACATTTCTACAGATACCTTCCTGTTGTATCTCCCATGATGCAATCGAAAAAATTGTTGTAATATTAAAATTCCACCCCACCCCTCCCATCGGCCAGAATGTTTGTATGTGAGATAAATATGACCTCATTGTAAACATGGCATAATTTCTATGAAAGTCAGCTTGTTCGTTTATATTTCTTTCACTTTCAGGAAACTGTACGTCAACTATTTATCTTTCACCTGGTGGCAGCGTAAACATAACCAGTCCAAATTACCCCGATAACTACCCAAACAACGCCCGTTGTCAATTTATAGTATACAGTCACAGTTCTCCGGTGTTGTCCGTCACCTTCAATGATTTCGATACCGAATCGTGCTGCGATGTTATCTTTGCTGGCCACGGCGATGTTCCAAACGAAGAAACGAGTGAAATTTGGGCGTTTGGAGGAAATCGAGCGCCAGATAATTTTATGTCGAGCGAGGACGCTGTCTGGATTAGATTCGCATCCGACAGTGCTTTAACATATCAGGGCTTCCATATTACAATTTCCGAAGAAGGTAAGATGTGTACCTTATCATACATTAACCTGGCCTCGTTCCCATACAAAGCCTTATAGAAAGTAACACAATCCTAGTCGTCAAATTATTTAATGGCCTGACATACTTTACTAATATACGAGTTTGGCAAAATGAGTAAAACCCGTGATGGATCTCAAACAGCAGTAACGCTTCGCTTTTCTGTTTTGGTTAATTTTTGCCGTTGAGAAAAAAACACCAAATTTCGACAGGAATCTATCTAGTTAGCTGAATTACATTTGGAGTCGTCGTTCATAGAATTGTGTGTTGTGTCGTGACTGACGTCAAAGTGTAAATAGTATGAAAAGACCATTTAATCGTTTTCGTCAAAAATGTCAATTTGTTGGGTCACGTGATGCACCACAAGCTTCAGAAAGTAAAAAATCCAAACAAAATATTGTGAAAAGTAGTTCCACTTTCAGCTGCTTGGGTATTTATTTCAGACGCTGTTTTAACAGACAAACTACACCATGAAGTTACTCCAACTCACATTTGCTATGCAATATATATTCATTTCACCATTCTGAATCTGTGTAGTATATGATAAAATATTTGCGGTTAGAATAAGGATGTCCGCATCCAGGTCATACGCGGGCTCCCTCTCACGGTCGTCATGGTATGTTTCTGCCGTTGATCCGAAAACCCATTGGTCGTAGATATCAATGCATATAAATATCAGTTGTTGCACCATTGATTTTAGACTTGCAATTTCAACACAATGGTATTTCTTTTTCCTTCTGTTGATAGTTTCACTTCAACTTTTCGTGGTTTGAAATTTTGCTAGCTTGTTCGGCAATATTTTTCTGCCGTATCATGCAACTTTTACCGTCCAGTTTGGATCAATAATGCTTTTATTGTTAGGTTCGTTTGCTTTTCTTTGTATGATATTCTTTCCTTCTTATCATATATTCTCTTATAAACAGTCGAGGAATCCTGTGACGGATACTGTGGTTTCTTCAACAATTTATACGGGTGTAGCTGTAGACCAGACTGTGTCTTCTATGACGACTGTTGTGCGGATTATTTCGAGATATGTGCAGGTAATATTTAAATCAAGGCCTCTCGAGTTGTTGATGACAGGTTCGCCTAATTCGTAGCTATTGTAGTATGCTTTAAGAACGTGCATGAGGGCGAGCTTCCCTGTTGCTATGTTTGACCGGACCGTTCTTCATTCTGCAGACATCGAAAAATATTGTTTTTAATGACGCCCTCTACGACATGACTAGAAAAAATTCACAACGTCACTGATGGCACATTGGTAGGATGACGACATACATGTGTACTTACATATAAAACGTCCATTAATTGAGCTAGTGTAATAATGTCGCTGCATGCTTTCCATTTCAATATAAATCGCTGTTGGTAAAATCGATGGTATATAACATTTAGTATACGTAGTACTAAATGTCAATATATTATGCCAAATTGCAGGTTGAGTTTTGCAAATAGTGGTTAAGTACGCTGCAGCATTAAGTAGAACACAACAGGTAACTCCAACAACACAAGTATGAATAACAGAACCCTGCCCCTGTACCTGTAATAAAGCTAGCCAGGAACTTGAAAGAGCCAATAAGTAGGAAATATATCTAATCCGTATGGATTATTTATGCAGCGTTGGAGTTGCAGTAGGGTTGGACGCGTTTTGTCACGGATTATGTCTCCTGTTAGCCATGGTCATGCCCTTTTCATTGTAACCGATTTATTATCAACTTTGACCGACAGTTTAAATTGACAATTTGATCCGTACCATTACAATTCAGCATAGTCTTTGAGAGAACTTTTACCTAGTATATATACCAACCTTAACAGCACTTACAAATTCGTTTATATGTATTTCGAAATAAAGCTACGAATATTGCAATTTCAAAAGTACCATGTCTCGATTTGACATCGCAGGTGACTGCGTAGAAACTATTGATATACCAATTGGTGGCGCTGTTGAGGTGTACACGCCCAACTACCCCGAAAACTACCCCAATGATGCTAGATGTCAATGGATCGCTAACGTCAATGATGGAGCAAGGATTTCAGTAGAATTCAACGATTTCCAAACAGAGCAATGTTGTGACTTTATCTCAGCTGGTAACGGAGACGTCCCAAGTGAGAACTCGAGTGTTATTTGGATGCATTCTGGTAGTGTCATCCCTACTGATTTCACGTCAATGGTCGAATCTGTATGGATGAGATTTATATCTGATATTAGTTTTAATATGAGAGGAGTTCACGTTACACTTCGACACCTTGCTGGTAAGTTTGTTGGTAAAGATACCGTAGTGGTTAAGAATCCTCTGTCAAGGAAATTCTGTTCTTAAGTGTCTTTCTCTTCGACTTGACACGAAATTTTAGATTATTATTCACATGTAAGAATTTTTCAATGACCTAATTATATTCCATAATTCCCTTTGCAGTTTACTTGTTTTTCGTTTCTAACGATTGAATACACACACATACATACATACATACATACATACATACATACATACATACATACATACATACATACATACATACATGTATGCATACATGCATGTATACATACATACATACATACATACACACATGCATACATACATACATACATACATACATACATACATACATACATACATACATACATACATACACTCACTCACTCACCCACTCACTCACTCAAATGTCATATTTTATCTTAGCTATATATAATCTTTTAAATTCATTATCCGCATAACAAAACTTCACACCATATCCATTTCTCAAGTGCTATTCCATGTGGTATTAATTATGCTATAAATATTATAATTATAATAACATTAATATTTCCCATTTCAATGTTTCCTGTACTTACAGAAGGTTCATGTGACGGCATGTGTGGTGGGATCAATCCATATTTTGGTTGTAGTTGTACCGTAGATTGTGTAATGAATGTGTAATTCCATAAATCCCTTTGCAGTTTACTTGTTTTTCGTTTCTAACGATTGAATACACACACATACATACATACATACATACATATATACATACATACATACATACATACATACATACATACATACATATACATACATACATACATGTATGCATACATGCATGTATACATACATACATACATACATGCATACATACATACATACATACATGTATGCATACATGCATGTATGCATACATACATACATACATACATACATACATACATACATACATACATACATACATACATACATACATGTATGCATACATGCATGTATACATACATACATGCATACACTCACTCACTCACTCACTCACTCACCCACTCACTCACTCACTCACTCAAATGTCATATTTTATCTTAGCTATATATAATCTTTTAAATTCATTATCCGCATAACAAAACTTCACACCCTATCCATTTCTCAAGTGCTATTCCATGTGGTATTAATTATGCTATAAATATTATAATTATAATAACATTAATATTTCCCATTTCAATGTTTTCTGTACTTACAGAAGGTTCATGTGACGGCATGTGTGGTGGGATCAATCCATATTTTGGTTGTAGTTGTACCGTAGATTGTGTAATGAACGATGACTGTTGTACAGACTACTTCAAAATTTGTGGAGGTACGTGAATGTCGGGAATTCGAAGTTTTATGTATGTATGTATGTATGTATGTATGTATGTATGTATGTATGTATGTATGTATGAATGTATGTACGTATGTGTGTGTGTGTGTGTGTGTGTGTGTGTGTGCACATATGTGCATATGTTCATGTGTGAATGCATCGGTTGATGTAAAGTTGTGCGTACTTGTTTGATGATGTCGATGGTGTATGACACAGACGCACAGTTATAATTTCCTTCCAGAAAACAATCATTTATTATATTATTTGTTACAATCAGGTGATTGTGTATCTACATACCATATACCAGTTGGCAGCTATGTCAACGTGACCACACCGAACTACCCACAGCCTTATCCAAGTTACTCTAAATGCGAATGGATAGCCTATGCAACTGGAGGTGGGTTGATCTCAGCAGAATTCCAAGACTTCAGGACTGATGCGTGTTGTCATTTCTTATTTGCTGGTTACGGTGACGAACCAAACAATGATTCCAGTGTCATCTGGGCACATTCTGGAATCGTCTTTCCTGAGGACTTCATTGCTAACAACTCTATGTGGATGAGATTTGTTTCTGATGAACTTCCTGGCTTCCGAGGTATCCATGTTATCCTCAGAAATCTAGGTACGGTCTATGTTTTTATATGATATTCTACCAAATGATGTTACATTGCGTCTTATTTAAAGTCGAGATTTTCATTGAAATGTTAATCTTCTAACCCTAAAGACGCTGGCGTATTTAAAACATATATGCTGCATTGGTAAATAATTCTAAATGTTTTTTTTTTTTTAAAAACAAAAAAACTAAGACATGTGCAGTAATATGACAGTGCCCCATGACGCGCGAGTGCAAGTGTGGCGTACTACTATATTCTGGGTATACGAGTGCTTCTTGCAGTGTTCTCTGCGGCCGTACTTTCACTAACATAACTATAAAATACTGCAGCAAATTTCCGTAAAAATGACGATATGTGTTTCGTTAGCAGTGCAAATACCACTAGTACGTGCACGCAACACTACAAATAATCTCTGGTACATATGTAATTATATATACTGCCCGTTTCATGTGAGCGTTCACTGGGTCTTTTTTATATAACCACTCAGAAACCAATTAGAAACTGCACAATCTACACAAAATAGCAATTTCTTGCTACATTTTATCTAAAGGAAATAAACCATTTAAACATACTGCAACTAGATGCAGACAATCGGGCGCCAAATTTATTTTTTGACGTCTAAATTTGATGTTTGCATGTTGGCAAGTTAATTTCATTCAGACAAAACTGTCGCAAGAATCTGTATTCATTCAATCTTGCTATCTTAAAGTGTAGCACGTGTAGTTTCTTAATTCGTTTATGTGTGTTTGTATCAAACAGAGAGCCAATGAACACTAAAATGAAACGGACTAAATCTATAGACATGTTTACAAAACTAGCTTGGAGTCTGATACATAAGTTTTTCACGTTATCAAAGAAAATATTTTTCGTTATCCTCCTAGGAACGGAAGAGTCCTGCATGGGACTGTGTGGGAACTATAACAATGCATTTGATTGTAGTTGTGAGTCGAATTGCATCATAACTGAGAACTGCTGTGACGATTACTTTGAGTACTGTGGAGGTACGGTCTAACTTTTACCATCCTATGTGTCACGTGTTTGACATTACATCTTACAAGGCGTTCATTTTAACTGCTTGATTAATCTTGTATGTCAGTTTTGTTCGTATTTGACATTGTATGTAGACCTAATGGAGTTAAAATCCAATCAAACAATTTGATGCGAGGTTTGGTATGGTCACAATTAGAAGAATGTCGTTGACCATTTGCAAATCAAAATTGCATGTTTTAGAGATTATACTGTTGTACTTGGATGTTATCACTACATTTCCAGAACCAGGGTCGGGATATTTCAAATCCTGGAATTAAGTAGATAGACTAAGAACTGATTCAGATATTGTAAAGTACAATGTGATGTTTTTTTAATGGAAATTGGAATGAGCAAAATTGTATATGTCTTTCATAACTAACAAATTGTTGACCTGATCAAAGTTACATGTCCATTAATATGTTCTGTGTTAACCTATGTCATTCAAACTACGTTACAGAATGTTGAATGATTACAGATTTCGATTTGCAATTTAATGTTTATATATATATTTGTGTGCATGTATACATACATACATACATACATACATACATACATACATACATACATACATACATACATTATTAACTTATATTAATTATATGAACGTAGGTAACTGTACAGAAACAATCACAGTGTCATCAGGAGACTCTGTTAACATCACGACACCAAACTATCCTGACAACTACCCCCTGTACTCACGATGTGAATGGATTGTGTACAGTGATAATGGCTCAAACTTGTCCGTCAGCTTCATTGATTTCGAAACTGAGAATGGATACGATTTCATGTCTGCTGGTCATGGAGATAAAGCAAGTATAAGTACAAGTGAGATATGGCTGCATTCTGGAGACAAGTTACCTGTTGATTATGTATCTATTGTGGACTCGGTCTGGATCAGGTTCCTGTCTGATTACGTAGTCACGTATCGTGGTTTCCATGCCGTTGTTCAGAATTTAGGTAAGCCTCATTGGGAGTTATGGCCTTCAGTTCAGTCAATGAGATCCATACACAGGTATTTATTAATGCAGTGCCTTCATATACATCCATATGGCAGGAGTAGTAGGAAATAACCAATGTCTTTAAAACTTTTAACATTGGTGGCAGTGGTGGGATTATGGGACTTGTGTCCTTTTACATCTCTGACAGCATTTTAATCCACATGTTAAACTTTAACAGGGGGAGGTACATGTTTTAGAGAAATAAATTTAAAAGTTGAGGGAGAACCAATTTTTAGCATGACGGAATCGGGGGAGGGTCAAATTTTACTCAACACTCAAAGCTTGATTTCCCCCAGCCCTCTCCCTTGCAATTACTGAAAGTTCCCTTACTGCACTTTACAATACGCCAATACGTGATACATTTTTTTTTCACATAACATAACATAACATAACATAACATAACATAATATAACATAACAAAATATTTTGTAGTAAGAATGTGCGTGCGTGCGTGCGTGTGTGTGTGTGTGTGTGTGTGTGTGCGTGTGTGTGTGTGTGTGTGTGTGTGTGTGTGTGTGAATGTGTGTGTCCCTATGTTTTGTTGAATGTTTACTAATTCATTTCTGATTTAATCAGCCATCGAGTTCAAAAGTTGAAATTGCAATCTTCCAGTATTTGCGATGCACGTGATACATTAGTACCGTGCTGCCAGCTGTATATATTACCCCTGTTCTTTGCTCTGAGACATTGGACTAGCAAATAAGCATGTCAACAATAGAATAATGTGGTAACCAAGACTAACCAAGACCAGTGTAGACTGACCAAGACCAAAGAAACCCAACACGAGAACTTAATTCGGGTTAACAATTTTGTTTATCTCTTTTCAGGTGCGGTATAACTCCTTGAAAAGTCTATGTTTCATTTGATCACAGATGGAATGGGATTGAGACACTATTATTGCATCGACTGATATTATTGCCTATAAGGTTGTTCTTTTGTGTCATGTTGTATTATGGTATCACATGTATATGTTAACATACAAAAATAAAATGATTTCAAAGTTACAAGTTCTTCTATGATTTCATAACAAAACGTACCCCTTTTGACGGTTGTCAGTCCAATCTGATGAGTTCCGTGTACAAGAGCCTGGTCATGTTACAGATACCATCTGAATCTTTGTTAGCGTAGTGAAACACGGTACGTGTACGAAATAAAAAACAGAAATAAATCTGAGTGGGTTTAGGCTATATGTTATTCAACGTACCTGGGCTCCTTGAATCTACCACGAGTCTCAGGTTATTTATGGTAGTTGTTTTCTACCATGTCTTTTGCAAATGGAAACTTTCAAGAGTCTTTGAATATAATGTTGGACTGGATAGAGTGACGTCAGCAGAAGGTCAACGGTTCCTTTATAATTTTGTGATTATTGTGACCCCTGTTAATAATAGTATATATTGCAATATACTGAACTACTGGCCAATATTTTCACCAAGTACCAGTTGATAGTAAAGTAACTCAGTTTACACATTTTAGTTATATTAAAGAAGTCAATAACTGAAGTCAGTGTACAGAGTGCAAACACACAATACGCACAAAATTATCTAGAAGCAAATCTGTGTCGACTCAGCGCCATATAGATGTGATTGAATGTACACAAAGAGTCTTGAAAACCGAGCCTATGCATGTATGACGTCACAACCCATCATCTGCAGCTGTTTCACTTCCATAGAGTGACACAATCTGCTTCTCATAATAAAAAACAAGGTCTACAAATATTTAAAAAATGATGACATAAATGTTACCAGTCCTAGATAGTGTGCTGTGATAAATGAAAGATTAAATTGTACAGTTGTTGCACAATTAGTGTGCGCGAGCATCCAGTGGATGGATGAGTTCATCAACCAATCACATCACATTTAGCCAGTGACGCCTCTAGAGGACGATGGCGGGGTGGGGGTGGAAGGGGTGGCCTTTTGCATACATCAGACCACAGTTTTGCTGACGCCCCAACCGCGTGGCAAAACGATTCAATCCCTCACAGCAGGGCCACTGTCGTCTGCAATACATTTCAATTGCTCTTTTAAGCGTATGTGTTGTAAAACTTAAAAAAAAAACCCAACAACAACAAACAATTAAACATACACGTCAACCATACATTTATTTTTCCTCGGATTAGCGTTGATTAAATAAACGCCATATTTTTGCATTTTATTTGTGTGTTTTTTTTTTAAATCATCAAAATTAGAATACTTTTGAACCAGGATTCCGCAGCCTATACATATGTTATTGGAAGGCAATGCAATTTAAAGGAATTATCATGTGATCACAGGTATTTATTTACATGATTGTGTATTATTGTAACTTTTCAATATGTTAATTTCCAACACATTCGTATGATGGAAATCTAAAATATAGTCGATGCGAAAACTGACGTCAACTTAAAAAGACCATGAAAACATGTTCCTCCAATCTGTAATGGCTGTACATCTGATGAAAAGAAACCGATAACACAGAGACCATATGGGAAACAACGGAAAACATAACTACCTGAACTAGACACTCGCATATAAAATATATTTAAAAAATAAGATAAAAAATCTACCTACCCCACCTATACTAAATTTGAGCGTAATCGGAACCACACTTTTTTTTGTCAGGCCTAAGTAATCCATATGGTTCCACTGATGAGATAATAGTGATGCAAGAACCTGGGATGGAAACCCTGGCCTTTAAGTTCAGTTTCCATATGGTGTATCTTTGTAAATAACATCCAGGGATCACTTTGATGAGAGCAGGTCGACCGTTATCTTATTCGATAGTCTAAGATCTGAAATTTACAAATATGGAACTGTCAGGAGCTTATGAGTCAGCATTTGTTTATGCAAATGTTTGAAATTTCACATGTCTACGCAAAAATAGCACCATTTTACGATGAAATACACTGTCTTGAAAATAATGAAAACTTTGACATTTAAAACACAGATATTCAACAATTTGAAGTTTATGCGTTCCGTTTTCATATCGACATTAGTTGAGAAATGAAAAATAACTTTGTTGTGCTCTGTACCTATTATAATTATTAAAAACTGTTTTGTAATGAAAGACATTGTGACATTGATCAAATATTGCGTTATCAACAACAAACTCAATATTGTTTCGTATAAAAATATCACATGATGCTGCTTTACACTTGCTCGTGAACTTCTCAAACTAAAGTTTACAGAAAGCATTTGTGCCAAAACTTGTCATCATTTAGCCTTCCCGATTTTTTTGATAGTATAAGCCAATCAAAGTCTCCTACTGAAGGGTATCTTTACATTGATATGTTTCTAGAGATCTTACGTGTGTTAAGGGACAATTTTAGTATCATTCCATCACAGCGAATTGTAATACTTCCTAACACTCAATTGGACATCGGTGGTACTGGTATCCATAGACCTGCTATGGATCTGATATCATTCTAGTACGACATCATTATCTAAGTCCAGTTTTTAACCTCTGGGAAAAAAATAGACGAACACCAAATGTCATTGGGACAGTTTTCCAGGAAAGATAACGTTTTGTACGTGCAGAATTTCATATAAAAATGACGTTCTAACAAGATATATTCACATTTAGTTCGATTCTTCAAAGTCTAACTACAAGTAGTACACACTATGAAGTTTCTAAACTCGTTTTACAGGACGCTGTCTGTCTTAGTGGTGCTATGGATGTTTCAAGGTAAGGCATTATTTTAAGCTTTATTTCGCCGTAGGAATTATATATTTCCTCGGTATATACGGCCAGCAAATACACCTCAGCTTTACTAGCTGTTCACAAACCTTTAAGAAAATTGTCCAGACTTGTAAGTTTTAGTCCGTTTCAGACACAAAGTGAACCTCTTTTTAGACATAAATATTGTGAACATATAATATGAACAATTTGACTACCAGGTTGGGTTATTTACACATGATTTATCTTATGGAAATTTACCACATAGTTTTAGATTATATTTCCTACATGTCCTTGTACCAGCAAGGAAACTTAAACTTGGCCAGTTCTCTTTTAGCCATCCTGGAGGTAACATTTGGAATAAGTTACCATACTCATTCATATCTATCAATAGTAAAAAAAAAATAAGTTTAAGAGTATACTTTTAGAAGGTATGTTGTTAACTCACCATAGACAGTCGGTGATTCATCTCATTCATTCGAGACCACCACCACAAGTAGTCTATCTGCTAGACCTCGGATGTTCTTCCGATAGAATACGACACACGCCCGAACATCGCTATCGAGGATGGAACATCCAAGGTCTAGCAAATGTCATCAGGATATAAATAACTGCCAATCAGAGAACCGTATTAGCGACAAGAAACAACAGAGGACAATAGCTAATTTTTCATGCATATTCATCTTAAGGAGTGGCTTGTAAAAATAACCACCAATGCATTACCTAAAATGTGTGAATGACAACGTCTACACACTCATCAAACACAATTACCATAAACTGATAAGACATAGTAATGACATAAATGTGTTTGTCAACATCTGCATGCAGAGATTGAATATATATGCATACATGGCCCAACCCACTAATCTCAATGGAATGTCCGGTCTGAAAATGACATTTGCTAGACTGTTCGGGCAAGTCCTCACTGCGAACTTCGTACGCTTATAGTATCGAAAGAAGGCCCGAACGTCTAGCAGCAAGACTACACCACAAGAATATATGATTTATATTTGACTACTTAACATGTAACCTCTTTAAATGGGGACCGGCCACTGATTAGCTCTGTTTTTGCTATTTGCCAGTCCTCAGTCACACAGTTTCAGAACTTACGCCTATATAATTGTGTGGTTCCAATTACCTTTCCTATATAGGGACACAGTCTGTAGCTGAGAATCAATGTAAGGATAAATATCAGGGTAAAAATGCACATTTTATAATAAACGCTAAAACTTACTATGGAGCAAATTGGCGTCGATTGCCACGAGAGGGGTTTGTAGCCGTCGACTGCGACCAAAATGGTGTGGTAGACAAACAGACAGACAGACAGACAGACAGACAGACAGACAGACAGACAGACAGACATTGAGATATGTAGATAGATTGGTTCATCGTTTACCTACTCCCCACTGCTATCTAATCAGCACGACACTCCCCATATGTTTAAAATTTTCCAGCAATGATATATGTGGCGCATATAACAGCTGATTTCAGCAAGTGTTATCATAGAAAAGATAGTAACAGTATCTTCCGATGATAACTGGTCAGTCAAAATATGTTTCTTCCGAAATAACAGCCAAATTTTTTTTCATTTTTATATTCGACAGAGCTTTGTCCTTTTCACATCAAAATATTACTGAGACGTTTAACTTGAAATATGAAAAGTGTTCATCACCACAAATACTATGTTACTTACTACATACATTATTAAAGCGATGTATTAATAGACATATTTCATGTTCATCCCCAGATATCAAAGCACAAACAGGACCACCAGGTGAGTAATGTAACCTCAACACACGCACGCACGCACGCACGCACACACACACACACACACACACACACACACACACACACACACACACACGTGCACACACGCACGCATATAGACACAGACACATACACGCACACACCCACATGTAGGTATATAGGTATGTATGTATGTATGTATGTATGCATGTCTGTCTGTCTGTCTGTATGTCTGTCTGTCTGCCTGCCTGCCTGCCTGCCTGCCTGCATGTATGCATGCATGTATGTATGTATGACTGTCTGTCTGTCTGTCTATCTGTCTGTCTGTCTGTCTGTCTGTATGTCTGTCTGCCTGCCTGCCTGCCTGCCTGCCTGCATGCATGCATGCATGCATGTATGTATGTATGTATGTATGTATGACTGTCTGTCTGTCTGTCTGTCTATCTGTCTGTCTGTCTGTCTGTCTGTCTGTCTGTCTGTATGTATGTATGTATGTATGTATGTATGTATGTATGTATGCATGTATGCATGTATGCATGTATGCATGTATGGATGTATGGATGTATGTATGTATGTATGTATGCATGTATGCATGTATGCATGTATGCATGTATGCATGTATGCATGTATGTATGTATGTATGTATGTATGTATGTATGTATGTATGTATGTATGTATGTACATGGATATGTAGGTACCCTGTAGTGTTATTTGCTTCAACTACAGAGTGATGTCTTTAAATCTAAGCTTACTAGTACATATGATTAATGAGAACTATTTTCTGTCTTTACCTTTCCCTCCGGAACAACCATTTCTCTGGACCATATGCTGACAGGCCAATATTCGACTACACCTAGTGGTAAGAACAGTGGTCCTTGTTTTATGCGTTTTTTCTAGTAACATTGTTGTGCGGTGAAGTATATCAATTTGTTTAATTAATTAATTAATTAATTAATTAATTAATTAATTAATTAATTAATTATATTAGTAATTGATTATTTTTGCTTTGTTTTTAGTTCATTTAGGAGAAACTATAGTATATCGATATTTGTCCATCTGGGTGTGGTGTGCGTGTCTGTCTATCTGTCTGTCTGTCTGTCTGTTTGTCTGTCTGTCTGTACTGTTCCCATTTTCAGGATCTATTATCAATGAAGAGATTTACTCGTATGCTTGTTTACTTATATGTTAGGTTCATGTAATGAAATCATCGTTATACCCAGATATGGATACGTCGATGTGACGTCACCTAATTATCCTGATAATTATCCCAATAATGTCCAATGCGAGTGGATCATCCACTCAGAGGAAAATACCAGGATTGGTGTAGACCACTGGGATTTTGCAACTGAGCCTTGTTGTGACTATTACTTTGCTGGTAGTGGGAAGGATCCAAGTCAGAATACTAGTGTAGTTTGGGCACATTCTGGTTATTCCACTCCGGAGAGTTTTCTTTCGACTGGTACATCAGTATGGATACGATTCATTTCTGATGGTAGTGTCACCGACAGAGGATTCCGCACTAGACTTCATGATACCGGTATGTCTATCACTGTTTAAACGTCTGATTTATTTAGCAGTAAACTTCAAAAGAACTCAATCGACCGTGCTAGCACGTACTCTCTACAGCTGTGTACCTTTAAATTTATACACAGACTTTTTGATTTTTGGAAAGAGTAGAAGATTAAACGCTGAACGATTCTATTCAAACCCCTATATCAAATCAAAAACTCAAATGCGACAGTGACTATTTTAAACATTTAAAAAACAGGATGACCCTACTGCCAATTTCAGGAACAGGGTTACCCCACCCCCACCCCCACCCCTTCTCCCATCATCAATCCACCAATACACCCTAAGCTGAAAAACTGACCGATCGCTTATGTTATGATCGTTTTCAATTGTAGAGGGCGCTAGTCAACTTCAATCGTTTATATTATCAGGTTGTCCTTCAAAAAGTTTAAACATGACTACTTATAAAAGCAATAATATAAAACAATATTTTACAGGTATGGCTAGCTGTGATGAATTTTGCGGGGGATTCAATGACATTTTCGGCTGTAGTTGCGAGAAAAATTGCGTCATCGGACAATGACTGCTGCAGTGATTATTTTGAGCTGTGTGCAGGTAATTATATCGCTATTTAGTTTATAATTATCCTTTTTTGGAAGTCGGTAGCTCAATACAGTTTGACATGTTAATGAGATTGACCTTGCAACAGGTTGCCATGACTACAATCAACTTGCCGAAAGGATTTCTGAAATGTATGTATGTATGTATGTATGTATGTATGTATGTATGTATGCATGTATGTATGTATGTATGTATGTATGTATGTATGTATGTATGTATGTATGTATTGTATGTATGCATGTATTATGCATGCATACATGCATGCATGCATATGTATGTATGTATGTATGTATGTATGTATGTATGTATGTATGTATGTATGTATGTATGTGTGTGTGTGTGTGCATGTATATGTATCTGTCTATCTAATATCTATCTATCAATCCATCCATACACACACCCGTATGTCTCGCTCTGTCTCTCACTCACTCACTCTCTCTCTCTCTCTCTCTCTCTCTCTCTCTCTCTCTCTCTCTCTCTCTCTCACACACACACACACACACACACACACACACACACTCACTCACTCACTCACTCACTCACTCACTCATTCACTGACTGTGTTCCTGTCTTTCTGTCCGTCCGTCTGTCTGTCTGTCTGTCTGTCTGTCTGTCTGTCTCTGTCTCTATATCTATCCCTCCCCTCTCTCTCTCTCTCTCTCTCTCTCTCTCTCTCTCTCTCTCTCTCTCTCTCTCTCTCTCTCTCTCTCTCTCTCTCTCTCTCTCTCTCTCTCTCTCTCTCTCTCTCTCTCTCTCTCTAGGTGATTGCATTGAGTATATATCCGTACCAAGAGGTGGCGAAGTAACTGTGACGTCACCAAACTATCCCAATAATTATCCAAATGATGTCCAATGTCAATGGATTCTTCGGGCAGATCTATCCACGTCACTTATCGTTAAATTTCAGGATTTTAACACAGAACCTACCTATGATTTGTTCTTCGCTGGTCATGGAGACTATCCGCAACAAGAGAACAGTGTTATATGGGCACATTCTGGGTTCACAGCACCAGACGACTTCATATCAGCTGTACCTGCTGTGTGGATGCGTTTTGTATCTGATGGTTCTGTAACAGAGAGAGGTTTTGCCATTGTTGTAGAAGATACATACGGTAAGTTTTGTTTTCAGTTCCGAATATTCCTTGCATATTTCTCAAGTATCATTACAATTCAATATTTTCTCATGAACACCATGACATGTTTACGAAATTTAAAATGGTTCCAAATGAACGATTGCATCATTTGATTCAAAATCAACGACAGAAGTAAAAAACAACAAAGTTATTCTCACTCAGAAGGGACAGTTACAGTTATTCGTGCTTCATTTTCCACGCTTTATGATGTGTGCTGAAATGATGAAATTCATTCCTACTCGATAAATTTCTTCCGTCAACCTTCGAGTCTTTCCACCATGGTCGTTTCAAAATATTCACTCTCAACATTAAAACAACAACAACAAAATAGTTCTTATATACCCCCAAAATATTCAGTTTCCCTCCTGGCATGAAAATATTTACCTTGAAATTTGCTTCGTTTCGATTGAGATAGCGTGGATGAAAGAACGGGTGGGAGTAGGGAGTGTCCAACTGGACAATGGAGTCTGAAGTCGATTCATAGACCCTCTTCCACTGGCGGACAGTTTGTTTTCACTGACAGCTTCGTTCACGACACCTAGTTTACGGAAACATGGCCACTACTTTTTCTATGACTCATTCATTGTAGTTTTCTTTTCACCCAACAGGCCAGGGCTATTGCGACGGACAATGTGATTGGTTTAATTTCGAATTTTATTGTAGTTGTTACCGTGACTGTGTCTATGATGGAAACTGTTGTCTGGATTATTTCGAACTGTGTGGAGGTAAGGACGATGAACAAACACACCCGCATTATATAAACGTGTCTCTGTCTGTCTGTCTGTCTGTCTGTCTGACCTTCAGTCTGTGTCTGTGTATGTGTTTAGGTGTCTGCGTGGGTTTTTTTTGTGTGTGTCTGTATCTGTTTGTAACGATATAGTTTAAACATTAGCATAAAAGTCTTTCAGTAAACGACCCTCGTTCAAATGATACTTTGTTACAATCCCAAATATATGAACTCGTTCATTGGTTTATCTCTCTCTCTCTCATAATAACTTACAGCTCAGTATTCAAAGTTTTGTCACTGTATTCAGTGTATAACTTAGTTGACTGCTAATATTTAGTATGACCCTGACTGAGAAATCGTCATGGGGATCAGAATATAAGTTTCAAGAGATAAATGGATTCTGTGGTGAACCTCTGCATAAAACTGTGATGCTCATTTGAATACGGTGGTCTGAAGTACAGGCCTACATCATTTTCACACCATTTATCCTTACGCTTGGCTTGTTTAATTCATTTTCTCTATATATGTTCTATTTGGTTAGGTAACTGTACGGAAACATTTTATGTTGGAACCGATGAGTTTGTCGACATTTTTTCACCTGGTTATCCTGGAAACTACCCTAATGATGCTCGGTGTGAATGGATTGTTTATCGCCAGGGAAATGGAAGACTGGCTGTTGATTTTAAAGACTTCTCAACGAAGAAGGCTACGATGTTTTCTTCGCTGGTTACGGAGACCAGCCTAGCAACTACACAACCGAGATATGGGCACACTCTGGGAGTTCGTTGCCGGAGAGCTATACAACATTTTCTGACTCTGTCTGGATGAGATTCATTTCTGATACCAGTGTCACGGATCGAGGCTTCCACGTGCTTGTTGAGAATATAGGTAAATATCGCCGACTATGGTTTGACAGTTAACTTTACTTACCCTTCCAAATTACTAGTATAGTGTACTGTCCCGCGGTGTACTGTGCACAAAGTCGCACATACATGTACATGTAAGCATTCAATTACTTCGATGTCAACCGTATAGATCTGTGTGTCAGTTTTTACTTTCCGTAAGGAAAGGTTACGATATGCTTTTGTCTGTCTGTCTGTCTGTCTGTCTGTCTGTCTGTCTGTCTGTCTGTCTGTCTGTCTGTCTGTCTGTCTGTCTGTCTGTCTGTCTGTCTCTGCATGGAGGTAACTCCCCTTATACCTCCATGGTCTCTGTGAATACGATATCTAAAAAAACTATTCCATCAATTCCCAGAATCATCCTTATGCTCACTACAAGATCTGGTAAACATAAACGTTTGGTGAACATCCTATGAGTCATTTGCATAATTAATGATCTAGGTAATTAGGCTATATATTAAGAATGCAAACTTTAACGTGTCGTTTAAAAGGTTGTTCATGTAGCACGAAGAAGTAGTGAGTCATTTCCATTATTAATGATTTCCGGTAACTAGGCAGTATCTTACGGAAACATTATTCAAATTGAATATGTTAGGACTCTCTCTCTCTCTCTCTCTCTCTCTCTCTCTCTCTCTCTCTCTCTCTCTCTCTCTCTCTCTCTCTCTCTCTCTCTCTCTCTCTCTCTCTCTCTCTCTCTCTCTCTCTCTCTCTCTCTCTCTCTCTCTCAATATGTGTAGGAAGTTCTTGCAGGGATATATGTGGCAATTGGAATGGTCAATTCCAATGTAGCTGTTACCCTGATTGTTACTATTACAACGAATGCTGTGATGACTACTTCGATATGTGTGTGCCTGACAGTAAGTACATTTGTAAATAACCAGTCATTCTGATCGAACGCTATTAGAGAAAATGAGTTCGACTCTGCATGCAACTTAACAACTTAATTTCTAGTCGATATGCTAGACCAGGACAACAATTGACTACTGTACATGATTTGACCAACCTACTGAGACTACACATTTTCTATTGGCAAATATATGGTCAGTTTTCTAAAAAGATGACAAGTGTTTGATTTAATTTATTGTCTTAGTATTCGTTCACTGTGTGCATTTTAAAATGCTGAAAAGATAATTAAAAATTCACAACACTATCAAGTCATTTTTCATCCTTAAAACCTGCCAAATTTGCGACTGTATCATTTATTAATATAATAAGTCAAACTAACAGCGATGGATTCAAAACCAAGCCTCAAGACATGTAACAAATAAACTGTATTTATCTTCAAGTTGTCTTTATTTCGAAACAATTGAGTGGAACACAGTAGTCAACGAACCTTAAACCTGTCACTACACTCCTTGGGATAAAATCGGTCACTAAGTTACAGCTACAATGCCTTTTCATAAGTTCATGTAACTGAACAAGTTTGGCGACTAACCTTTGATTGCTTGATGAAAACTCAGACCACTATTTCTTATGGTGGTCTGGGATGAAAATGTAATGCAAGTTTAGTAGGGCTTAAGCTCAATGTCGTTTCTCACAGATTGCACCGAGGAGGTTATCGTTCCTGCTGGCGGGAAGACCACTATAACCTCGCCAAATTACCCCAATGACTACCCGAACAGAGCACAGTGCAAATGGAACATTCAAAGTGAAAGTGGAAGTAATATCATGGTATTCTTCGAAGATTTTCAACTTGAAAACTGTTGTGACTATTTTTCGTCGGGAAATGGAGATGAACCGGGCCAAGAAAGTAGTGTTATTTGGCGATATAATGGATTCATACCACCCCAAGACTACCTGTCCGATGAACCAACAATTTGGATGACGTTCACGTCAGATAGTAGTGTTACATTCCGGGGATTTCGAATCGCCCTATCCGATGCAGGTATGATTTAGTTAGTCGCATAGCAACAGTAGCGTGCAAATGTTCAGACGGCTAATGTTGAATTTGCCTCGTCAATAATCCATGACTGCGCATCTTCTGTGGGGGTTTCTTTGTATCATTATACCACTTGACACCAATTTGCTCCAACAGTAAGGTTATAGCTACCAACCCTCATATTTACCCCAAGCAAAGTCAGCATAACTACACACATTCAATCAGTTTAATACCTTATACTATACTGAAAGGAATATAGGGGAACGCCACTCTAGAAAATCAAGCCATTTCATAAACTATGGGTTCTAGAGAGTCATTTCATTATTTTACATCGCCTTCAATTACTTGTGATTTCAGAGAAACATCAAGTTGATCTTGTGCCTTTATAGGATAGCTTTGCCATGGACCATTGAATCATGGGAGTCAGCAGAAATGATGTAGTCAAGTTGAACAATGAATATTCATGAGGGATATTTTACACTGAAGGGTATTTGCACTAAGGACTCATGAATATTGAGTGTGCAACTTGAATACACTATTTCTGTTGATTCCCATGAAGTCGGGAAAAATAATGGCGATTTGGACAGTTTTGACTCAGATTTCGAGCACCGCAGAAGCAGTGACGTATAAGACGTGACGTGACATGGGTTCTACGTGACGTAGAACGACCAATGTATATATAATCAATGCATATTTTCTGTTCAAAGACAATAACATGGCTTGTGTATGGTATAATCGTCACTGAATCTACCACAGAATGATATAACAAATATGTGTAGGTCGAATTCAAATCACCCCTCTATGCTATATGTCAACTACGTGTCTTGTATTCTACACGACATATATATATATATAATATATTCCATTTGACCAACTTATATCATTCTCGTGTTTCTGCAGGTACTGCTATCGACGACAAAGGTGAATAAATCGAAGCAGGTACAGAAAGTTTTTTGTCAAAGCTTCAAATTTTGCTTTGTTGATTTACGATCCCATCTGAAATGTTCACAGAAAATGATAATTTGACATTTAATTATCACGTGATGTAGTATGCAGTAAATTATTACAGTCATTTCAATCATTCATACAAGTATTACGATATAAGGGACCTTTGATTGATTATCCGATTTCCTTAGGAAGAACTATTCCTTGTTAGTTATCTATTAATTACTTTTCTATTTTTGTATGCATAAAAGTGACAGATTCATGAAAATTCCATACGAGGAGTATATTATTATTTTCCTGACTAAAATCTACAAAGTGATTCCATGGCTCAAGGCTGTGTGAACATTAACGTTTGTCACCACACCACTTACGTATAGTGTATCATGCAATGTCATACCTGTCAAGGTATATTGTGAAATTAAATGTTGTAATCAGGGCATTTCCTAGACTGTACTCAAATACGTCGGGTAGCTCCGCCCTCACCGGCCTGCTCTGACAGGGGTAGACCGATGTGTGAGGTCGCCTTTGTCAATTATCACGCCAATTTCTTTTTTTTTCATTCAAGGTACATAATGAAGTATCTTCGATGCATAGATAATCCAAGATAGTGGTGTTGAGATGTGGTATACAATATCGGATGGGTATTTACTTCCCTGTTTATAATTGCAATGAGCTTTTATCTATATAGTGAAGTCATGAATTAAGCAAACATATTATTGTTACATTATTTTCACAATGAGACACTAGTACGACTGATACAGTTCTTGTTAGTTCTATGCAATGTACGATTTTTTGAATGAAATAAAAGACAATTAAATTGATACCGATCAGATGAACTATAGTCAGAATGTATCATGTACGTGCACAAAATATGCATTGTGTTTTGTCTTTCGTTGTGTGAATACATCTTAGACTATCTTTTCATCTCCTTCTCCTTGTCTCCCCTTTCCTCTCTATTAACAATATAAGCTGGTCAACCTCATCGTCTGCTCAAAAATTCACTATATGATGATTTCGAAGACACATGCACACTTGAACAAATATAGAGGTTTCGGAGAAGAAATTGAAAATGTCCCTTTTGCTAAAAACTACCCTCCCCCCCAAAAAAAAAAAAAAAATCGCTAAAAATAGAAGATTTCTCATAGCAACTTGTTATGAAAAATCCTGAATAGCTCCCCCCGGAACATACACATCAAATATCTAAGCATATTGAGTGTCGGTTTCAGAGAAGAAGATGAAAATAAAAGCAGTTGATGGTCAATGGACAACGGGCAACGGACGACGACGGAGATTCAACCTAACCCTTAAACTCCACTCGGCTGTCGCTGACAGCGGAGCTAAAAGGTGGATCCTACACATCTTCAAAAACAAAACCGATTCATTGCTTAATATGCATGTACACTAGCGTGGACAGATGTATAAATATTAAAACATATTATGCTAAAGGTAGTCAGTATGAGTCTGAACACCACTTCTTTTAGCCAAGTGGTCCAGGTAGAGGAGATTCCACACGTGCATGTGTTCGAATAGAAATAATGATTTTACAATGTGTGTGACAGCTTGTCTTGTCAGTTTATCTGTAAAGTAAGCAGCCTGGTACAGAACAAAAACAGTGTTCTCTTTTCTTTCTAACGGAGATCTGCTAAGCTCGAGATGAGCAACTATATTTGAATCCCTGAACAATAGAGGTGACGTGGCCGTACTCGATTGAAAATAAAAACTGGATGAATTACTCATACATCGCGAGTTTTGCAAAGTTGAGAACCCATATTAAATATATTGATAGGCATCTGTGACATTATTTATATACGAATGGCATAATTTCAATTGCAAAATGAGCCAGTCAGTGGATTTATGTCGAAATGTGACAGGGCGACCGATCAAATGTCATAGTTCTTTCCTGCCTATTCTTATTTGCAGCAACGACGTCGATCATGTAGTTCGATGAATGGTTCGACCATAGAATACGTAGACTGAACCTTTCGTTGTTGTGGGTCCTACTTAACTTGCGATATCGGACGATTATTTTTTTTTTTTTTTTTTTTAATTTTAATTTTCATTTATTAACCATCCAACAGGCATTCCCCAATAATATTCGCGTTAAGTGCCTTGCTGATTGGACAAGTCAAAACCCACTGAAAACGATTCTGAATAAAAACAACCAGAAAATGGCGGACTGTCTTAGCTGTGTACGATATTTAAAGAAGGTAATGTAAACGTTTATAAACAGTATACCGTGAACAGGACATGCGCATGCGTATAATGTATATAGCATAAACAGAGAAAATGGATCAGCTGAGAGACCATATGATTGCATCACCTCATTTTACTCCCATAATTAACCAATATGATCTTACAAGGAGAAAAACTAAAAGACAGGCAAATGAAAAGAGTCTGTGATAATAACAATAACATATCATTGCGCGTTTAATAGGGCGTGGCAAATAGTCTATCGTCAACAAGTCATCCATCATTACCCTTGTGAATCCAAAAATCTACCGAAGAAATATTACTGCGTTCTTCATACGTCACAATTGATTTAACCAAACACCAAACTGTTCGTCTTGAAGAATGTCGTCAAATTAAATGCTAGGACACCTATAATGGAAATTAGTAAATTAGTAAATACTAGTTTATAGTAAATTAGTGGTGAATAGCAAACATTTCACTGATTGAAAAAAAAAACGATATTAAGCGTTGCAAATATTTTGAGTGAAGTTACCATGGTGCTATTTTGTGTTGAGTTGCCAAGGTTCTATTTTCGACTTTAAGTTCAGTTAAAGTCTGAGTTAAAGTGCGTTATATTTTGAATTCAGTTGCTATGGTTCTATTTTGAATTCAGTTGCTATGGTTCTATTTTGAATTCAGTTGCCAGCTGCTATGGTGTCATTTTGAATTCAGTCGCTTTGGTTCTATTCAGAATCAGTTGCTATGTTTCTATTTTGAATTCAATCACTATGTTTCTATTTTGAATTCGGTTGCTATGGTATTACTTTGAATTTAATCACTTTGGTTCTATTCTGATTTCAATTGCTATGTTTCTATTTTGAATTAGTTGCTATGGTGTTATTTTGAATTTAGTCGCTTTGAAATTGATTCTTTTCTGAATTCAGTCGCTTTGGTTCTATTTTGAATTCAATTGATAATTTTCTATATCGTCTCATCTTCTTTTTTAATACTTTATATGCAAATTTCACAAGAATACGCGTTTGCCGCATTTTCCTTCAATTCACTGATATATATTCATTTTTCATACTTACGTCCCTTCAACTTCCCATGATTCTCCGAACTCATTAATGACATCTTGTTCTGTCTTCCCTGGGCCCGGGTTCTTATGGTTGACGCGAGCACCATTCGGGTATCTCAAATCATCTGTTGGATTGCCGTCAGCATCACCACACATTCCTTGTACGAAGTTGCCATTTTCAATAATATCAAGATCAATTTCAATGAACAGGAGGTAAGGACGGCGTGGAGACCAAGTAAGATGTACGCCAAACTCATCACTGTCGAAGTAAAGAGTGTCGTCTCGTTGTTTCACTGTCAACGAATCACCTAGCTCGACGTCGGGAAGATCCTGTTTCAGTGAGTTGCCATCTTGCTGTATATATTAAGCAACATTGTGGCGTTAGAACACTGAATAATCGTCTTCCTTCCCTGCACTTTTATTAACACTGAAAAGGACTTTCTACGAGTAAACCCTTCTGGGTTTTTTTTTACCATTTCTGTAATCCATACCACTTTTTGTTAAATCTTGTGTGTCTGTTTTGTTCATTTTGGACATTTTCCTCCTTTTCAATTTTGAACATGAATGGGTTTTTGGCTTGTATCACCTGACGTTGATTTATTGACACTCATATCATGTGAATTGTGTAAATTTGAGAAGCAATTCGTCGGTACTGCTTTCAAGGGAAAGTTCTATATGTACTTGCAGAGGGTATGTATGTATGTATGTATGTATGTATGTATGTATGTATGTATGTATGTATGTATGTATGTATGTATGTATGTATGTATGCCTGCCTGCCTGCCTGCCTGCCTGCCTGCCTGCCTGCGTGCGTACGTACGTACGTGTACGTACGTACGTACGTACGTATGTATGTACGTATGTATGTATGTATGTATGTATGTATGTATGTATGTATGTATGTATGTATGTATGCATTTATGTATGTATGTATGTATGTATGTATGCATGTCAAATAACTCATAACTCATATACTTACATCATGCATCTCGTAACGACTGTCATTGAATCCAGTAACGGAAACAGTCTTATTGCCAACAGTGAAGTCGAATCCGACGACGCGAGCATTGTTCTCTATAGGAAGAATCCGAGTAGAATGATAAGAAACGACATAGAATTTGATCATTGCCTAAATAGACTTTTTAAAGCTTCTTATCTCAATGACACAATCGTTTTCCAGTGTTAATGTTTAGAATTAATAGTTTTTCATAAATTCGTTAGTGCAGTGAAACCTCGGCCAAGCTGCCTTACAAATTTGGTCTCAGTATAAATGTCCGGCGTACATTTTTTTCACATGGGATAGGAAGAATACACAGCATACCAATATTCAGAATAATTTGTGGATTATACAGCACTTAAATAATATTTACAAAAAAGCCCTCTGCCTGATAGGACACAAAGAATATAAAATTTGATGGATAAATAAATAAATAAATAAATAAATAAATAAATAAATAAATAAATAAATAAATAAATAAATAAATAAATATCACATATGTCTCAGTTGTAAACAAAGTTTTTCCTACGGTTAAAGGCCCCATGTAAAAATTTTGCAGTATCAATGGGAAATTTTATCAGTAAATGTCACATTTCCTGTCTTCGACTTCAAGACCACAGAATTTGCCTGTTTCTATTTTAAGTGGGCGTATGCCCACAATGTGCAGCAAGCATGCAATTGATAGATAGATACATGCTCGCTGCACCCTGTGGTATGCCCAGCATAAATTGAGCCACAAGTATTAATTATATATCTTACCTCCCTTTTGGTACATATTGTCAGCATTTACAGAGAAACGAGGTTTCTTGTACCGTGGGTTTCCATCTCTTAACATAGTATATGTACAACGTCCTGAGAAGTTATACAGTGTCTGGTCGAATGTGGTATAGTGGGGATCACCTTTGATAATACATGTTGCTATATTGTCCCCTGGATCTTCAAAGATAAGAAATTAATATTCTAGCAATTTCACACAATGAGACAAACTATAGCTTTTTTCTCCATCTAGTTTTACTTAAAGTTATAGTTAAGTAGGCGAACAAACAAATCTTAGGGGATCGAAAAGTAGAAGTTAAGACTTTTTTATTCGAGCTTTCGATCTCTAATAAGAGACTTTTGTATAATGATATGGAACTCAGCCCTTTTTATCAGCCAATTATTGACTTCAAATATGTGTACGGTTGACAGTATCAGTTTTAGGGACAAAATATCTAACTCTTGAATGAAAACGGATATAGGAAAATGGAAAGGGTGTGAAAATAAAGAGAAAAGAGCATTGCAAACATAAAAGAAATATTCATCTAGAACAAAGTATAAAAATATAGAATTCTCTTTTTTTCAACAGAAAAGCTACACATGATAAATACCTTTGTCCATTTGTTTTTCATTCAGGTCTTCAATCAATCAATCAATCAATCAATCAATCAATCAATCAATCAATCAATCAATCAATCAATCAATCAATCAATCAATCGCTCGATCGATCGTTCAATCAATCAATCAATCAAGCAAGCAATCAATCAAGCAAGCAAGCAAGCAAGCAAACAAGGAATCAATCAAGCAAGCAAGCAAGCAAGTAAGCAAGCAAGCAAACAAGTAAGCAAGCAATCAAGCAAGCAATCAATCAAGCAAGCAATCAATCAAGCAAGCAATCAAGCAATCAATCAAGCAAGCAAGCGACCATTTTATAGATCAGTCAATTAATAAACTAAATCACTATTGTTATACACATAGATATTTATCGATCGTTCAATCAATCAATCAATCAAGCAAGCAATCAATCAAGCAAGCAAGCAAGCAAGCAAACAAGGAATCAATCAAGCAAGCAAGCAAGCAAGTAAGCAAGCAAGCAAACAAGTAAGCAAGCAATCAAGCAAGCAATCAATCAAGCAAGCAATCAATCAAGCAAGCAATCAAGCAATCAATCAAGCAAGCAAGCGACCATTTTATAGATCAGTCAATTAATAAACTAAATCACTATTGTTATACACATAGATATTTATATATATTAACTTTACATACCTTCAGCCTTGACTGCCTAGAACGCATTAAGTAAATATAACATAGTTTATTTATAAGTCATTTCATCATAAAAAACGGTTTCGTTTTGACCAAATAGTGTTTAACATACTCGCATTGACAGACACTACAAATACGATAGGCTTACAGTGTGCATAACAGATTCGTGAACTAATTAGTCGCCTGTTGTTGGAATCATTAGAGAATACATCAAAGGCCCGCTACTGGTAAAGCTGTTGTCCAGATAAAAAAAACATGAATCAAGAATTGCAATAGACCTAGTGATATCAGAAGGCGTGTGGTTTTAGTCCTAAATGGAAAGCAGATTTATAATTACTACCAAACCAGGGTGACTGTACAGTTTCAATTACGTAACATGGTGTTTGTTTTTTCGTGTCATAAAAGGTTTTTGTTGTTGTAAATTTCATAAAACAAAATACAAACACTGATAGCACGTCACGCAAGCATATATAAAATGATACATTTTATCTTTATTGTGAACGCAAGTCAACATCACGGTCGGATGATGCAAGAAAGATTCAAACAGAGACCTATTTATGTGCGTTTACAATGAGGTAAAATGTAACATTTCATGTGCGTGCTGCTATCAGTGACAGTAATTTGTTGTGTAATTCGTAACAGAAAACGTTGGGTGAAATGTGAAAAACATCTTGTCGCCTAATTGAAACTGTATAGTCTTTCTGGTTTGGTAGTATATGTACGTGGCTATGTGAGTTTATCTTTTAAAGTCATTGTTGACTGATAAGTGTTTTGCTGTTATCTGATTGGTCAAAGGGAACGTTAATATAGAAGGGTATTTTCTCCTGTCGTTGTTTGTTGCTTTTTATTAACGGTCGGTGGGGTAAGTCTGCTGCCATTTGCTGCCAAAGCTAATGTTAAAGCAAGGCTTTAAACCCAGCTTACTTCCTACTTACTTCCTCGTTTTAATACTTAAATTAAGAATTAAGAATTCGACCCTTCTATGGCTCTCACTATGGCAAACCGTTCATCATTCGTGACCGGCGCATGTCAGCAAACTCGGCCAAAAAAAAAGTTGAAAAAAAAATTTAAAAGTTGAAATAAAAAATAAAAAAAATAAAAAATAAAAAACTTTAACAAAAAATATATTTTGACTTTCAATTAAGCTTATAAATAATCCTTTAAAAAATTCTGGTTAGACGAAAAATAAAACAATATCCTCAAATAAATGAAAACATATTTCAATCAAAATAACGTGAACATGGAATAAAAGTACATAAACGGTTATAATTAGTTTGTAAGTACGAAAAATATCAAATACTACAGCTAAATTAAAAAAATACTTTTGGCCTGATCGGCTTGCCATATCTCACTATCGTATAAATTCGTATATTTCGACTGAAATACTTTATAAACTACACCAATATTTTCACTCCCTTTATTTTATCACAATTCGATGTTTCCTTTCTGATGACTACGTGTATATTTAACCAAAAAAACACCGTAACCTCAGGGAATTTTTAAGTGTATGCAACATTTCTTTTTGATGGGCGTCGTTCTAAATGTTTTGGTAAAGATACGGGACGTTAGTTCATAGGTTTGGCGAAAGTGTATAATCACCATTCTCGCAAACCAGAGCTGTTATTTCTTCCGCGACTCTGCGAAATAACTAGATTCTGGCTTTCTTTCTGTCCCAGTCCACTTCTCCCTTGATGCGCACGACTCCTAGGTTTAAGATAACTTTTATCATTTACATCATTCTCACTATATTAAGTTAAGTTGCACACTGAGAAGACCGAGCAACAATTGAGACGATTTGATGGGGGGAAAATGAAATGTAAGCTATCCGTAAAACGGTACTATTTGTTGTACATTCATAAACCCAGATTTTACTTACCACAAGCATTCCCATGGAGAACACTGAAAGCAGAGCAACGGCAATCACCGAATGCATCTTCTATTACCAGTGGAAAACTGAAATATGTTGCTCAATACTGGTACGTTTAAGTATATGTCATAAGAACGCAGATGACTGGACATTTATCATATATATATAATTATTCCATAAAATACCCCCGGGTCTCTCTTGATTCGTCCAACACTCCAAATCACTCGATTCGTTCAATACCCCTAAGTCTCTCACGATTCGTTCAACACCCCCAAGTCTCTCATGAATTGTCCAACACAGACAGATGCTGTCCAGTGTGACGCATCCCTACAAAATAATCGCTTCAACTGTGCTGTGTTTATAATACATGTATTACTTTCTTTGATTTGCTGACGTCATCAGTTCATATATCCTGTACGAGGACGTCCTTCATAAGTATCAGATTATCTTTTTTTGTGTGAGTTAATCTAGGGAGTTAGTTTATCAACGGGTGCCAGGACATGAATAGTGAAAATGAGTAAACCTAACCAAACAAAATAACAAGACAAACTTTTGTGCAAAGATTTATGTAGTTAGTACATGTATTTCAGGATACTGAGGTTGGTGATGGTAACATATGGTGTGAATAGTTGAACGTGCTGTTAATGTTGTAGTATAATAACGTAAAGTTGTATCCCCTGGATTCTTTATATTTTAGATGAAAATACATAGAAATCATATAATAGCAAAGTGTATACCTTTTAAAAGAATATGACGTTTTACGATTGATGTATTCTTTATCTGTTTTATTCTGTCAACTTTACCTGAGTGTACTTTTTAGAATGTCGTGCCAATTTTTATGTACACTCATTATTATGCTCTAGTGTGAACCAAAATAATAGATTGACAGTTTTAATCTTTTTATACTGTACGCCACTCTTTCAGAATATTGCCACAACTGTGTGTATTTGCACGAAGTATCGAAATCACTATCCCGATTGAAAAATTTGAAAAAAATTATACAATTTGTTGTGTGTATCACTTAATGTATAAGTTGTTTTGATAAGAGATCGGTCGTATGTGTTCTAATGCTTTAATTGTATTTATTCTGTGGATTGAACAGTCTGGGTTGTCTACTCGAGCGGCATGCATGCAGTGTGCCATATCGCAGACGTGGTAATAACTTATGCTCATGTGTACTTTGGTAACGGAGCATCCTGTCGGAGTATTAGCTTGTTGTTGACAGGCTAGTAATGCTAGAAAGTTCGAAAGTAGTCTTTTTGTTTTCTATCTTTTATCTTTTAGGATAGATAGAATATTTGGCACCACCTACCACTTTAGCAATATCACAGTACTTTAACAAATATTTTTGATTATTTCTGAAATTTTCACTGAATTATTCCACCACTCTACTAATTTTAAGTATAGTATAGGGTTTTGGAATGTTAGCGACCAAAGGAACGCCGTTGTCAATTTTGAAAGACATGAAGGATCCAGCTTCGTATCGCCATGGCTATTTTATTACGTCATCAGCCAAACAGAACAGACACAAATAAACAAAACAAAAACACATGTCGATCGCCAACACAGAAGTTTAATATTCGTTGTGCGGAGCCACTTTCTCTGTTTTTAACATTTTAACAAGTGAAATGCTATGACAGTCACTTAATGCCAAGTGGAATGACAGTCACTTAATGCCAAGTGGAATGACAGTCACTTAATGCCAAGTGGAATGACAGTCACTTAATGCCAAGTGGAATGACAGTCACTTAATGCCAAGTGGAATGACAGTCACTTAATGCCAAGTGGAATGACAGTCACTTAATGCCAAGTGGAATGACAGTCACTTAATGCCAAGTGGAATGACAGTCACTTAATGCCAAGTGGAATGACAGTCACTTAATGCCAAGTGGAATGACAGTCACTTAATGCCAAGTGGAATGACAAGTACTGTATGTCAATTAACACACACTTAATGTCAAGTGAAATGACAGATACATAATGACAATTTTGAATGACAGACACTTTATACCAAATGGAATGACAGACACTTTATGCCAGTGGATCTGAACTCTGAAAGTTGAGGCTGTACAATTTTCTACTGTTATGTAGTTGAACGTCGTCAATGACCAGAACTGTCCTTATTATGCTAACATATAGTAACGGCGAATATCCCGGATGAGCTACCTTTCATGGATCACAAGTTCTAAATTAAACTTTTGTGGCGATGTCGTTCTTGCATCTAAAGAACTGTTAAATTTATAAAATCGAAAATAACAGGACAGTGAACACTACAGACTTTCAGTATATTATTCTACCAGATGCGTCTTTTTAATATAATTTCCAGAGACTGTTTTCCCAAAGAGATTAACGATGGTTTACTTTAGTTCTGTCTCATTTCCATACACTGAATAAAGCGAGATAATATTTGAATTAAATCCTGCAATTGATGCTATTGAAATATATATATATGAAACATGAGAGCACAGCGGCATGCAGGTTTAAATAGCGACACATATCTGCCACAGCTGCAAGAAGAAAAGGTTTCCTACAAAGAGACGATGCCTTCTTTTGAATTATAATCCAAATATGGAATTAGGAAGTGTTGGAAAGTTTCCCTCTATGTTGTCCAAAAACTGATATACACAATAAATATGTATTCAATGTTTTTTCATCGAATGTAAAAAAACATAGCTGTCCCATATAAAATTTTAGTTCCGTCAAAATAGGGTTCAACACGAACTAATAGTCTAAAAAACAAATTTTGAGTGTGTCATGCACAACGTTTATGTACCTTATACTAAGTAACAATATCTACATCTAATCGATGGGGCATGGTGAATTGCTTGCATTATGGGTCGAAATAACATATTCATATCTCATTATTGGAACACCGATTAAGTTTGTATGTCTATGGTTAGGCGTGCTGGTGTGAAATGGATTTGAAATGAACCTACTAAATCATGCCATGTACAGCTGGTCAGTAAAATACAACGTGTCGTACACTATCTCAGAGAAGCTCGATACGGTTAAACAGCACGACGTACCTTATGGTCTTATGTACACCCTCAGACAACTAAATAGTGGTTTGAAGTACGCCATATACCCATCTGAAAGGTCAACGAGGAGTAATTGCAGTGGCATTAAAAGTCTTTTATTGTTCTATAAAACCTCAATGTAAACTATTCTAGTATAATGTTGAAACCGATACATGACATCGAAGGTAGCCTGTTTCTGATGTGTTCAACACAGTTGATAGCGTCATAGGGGTTTCCTCGACATTTTTTTCGATTTGGTATACTCATCGGAAAGTCCACTTACATCCATAAAAGACGCATGGCGAATATGGCGAATTGTGTAATTATATGTGTGTGTACACTTAGTGAGTAGCCGATAACAGATAAAGATAAGAGATAAAATACTAGCAGTGGAAAAATAAAACACGTCATTTATAGTATCATCTTTATTGAATAAAGTGGACAAATATAAAGACGACTGTGCAAACTATCACACACTGGTCCTCCTGTTCCCTGTGGTGTGAGTTTCACGTTTCAATCACGGTTTACTCATCATCTTATCTCCTAAGCGATTATCACACCAAATAAACACGCAATCGCATGCTGATTTAGGTTTATATAGGTAAAGGGTGCTTTTGAGTGCCCCCCCCCTCCCGCCCATTGTATATTAGCGATTGTGTCTTTATTTGGTGTGACAGCTTTATTCAACCACAAATAAAGCACATGAAACCAAATCATCACTAACATGCTCGCTTCACCCTGTGGGCGCAACAGTAGTGTTAGTTTGTGTAAAGGCTTCGTTTCCGCTATCTTACTTGATGACTATGTGCACGTAACAAGGATTGGTTTGGTGGTGAAATGATAGTGCATTCTCACAAGCCAGAACATAATGATAATGACGATACATGTTAGTTTACAAATGTAAAGCGTTAAGCATTCTCACATTTGTTTTGAATACTTTGTTTAAAATGCTATTTTTTATTTAAGATGTTGAAATTTGTGACCACTTCATGAACACCTTCTGCATGAAACCGTGTAGAGTATTTTACCGTGAATTTACTGTGACTTCATGTGGGGTAGGAAGCCACTGAGGCTTTTAAAGACCCCTTACTGTTCTGAGGTGGTTACCAATACATGTCTTAAAATGATTAATTGATGTAGTAGCAATAACCCTTTCTGGTAAACTGTTCTGCGACACGTTGACTGACAAAATATTTACGTAATAAACATATCCAATCTGGATCTGTCCTTAAATAATTTCTTTCGAACTGTGTCCCCTTGTTTTCGAAGCAGATACTTTGAAAAACACAACTGGATCAACGGTTGTATGTTCAAGGAAAAGTTTGTACGCTTCCAGCAAATCAGCTCTGATCCGTTCCGATCCGTTGGTTTCTATTCTAAGGTTGTCAGTTTTCAAAATGCGTCCCCTGTTCTCATACCAATAATTCAATCATTCTGGTGCACCGACGCTGTACTTTTTTCTAATTTAAATAATGTAGAACTGTCATTCAACAGTAGCCTTAATCACCTAAACAAACATGGTCGGCGTGTGTGGACGTAAGTTCCATACTATGTGCACCCTATAGCTAGTTTTGTCATTTTAATATCAAAATCTTTGGACAAGCTGATTATATTACTTCCATTGATATATCCACCCTTCGTACTTTTGTTACGATGGTATTGTGGTATATCAACATCGTTATCTTTCATGTAAAGAGTGACTGTTTATGTATACCTTTATTTGCACATTTCTATAAATGCCAGGTGGTACTCATTGAATGAATCATCACGATATATAGTAATATTGATGTGTTGACCTGAAATCCCCACCATTTCCAGTGTAGGGTACAGCAATGCTTCATGCACTAGTAGTAACATAGCAAATGTAAACCCCCCCCCCCCCCGGTCACACAGACAGGAAGAACAGCGCCCTCACAGTTAATTGTACAACGGACAATTTCCAACTACGGATCACTGGTGCAGGTTACGGTTTGGCATCAGAAGATTACTAAACAGAACGCAAACAATGAATTTCGAATGCGAAATTGATTATTTTACTACTTTTAGTTAAATGTACCGAAAGCCTAGAGTGTATAGTCAGTTTACGTGCTGTCAAATTATATTAACAGTTTACATGTAACAAATGCAAATTACTGATACGACACGACCCAACAATCAATAGTTTTTGAATTCCATACGTGTTATTTTCTGACACCAAACTCCACCTGGTGCCCATATGTGTACAGACGAAGCTCACTTGAGTACCGTTGTACGTTTGTTGTATGGGAGACAGTTTAGTGTAAATTCCCAAAGTATTTATTTTCTTTGCGTTAAAGTGGCCATACGGATGGGGATTGGGCATTTATTTTGGATTTTTAATTCATAAAACAATTTTATCATCATGGCGTCCTACTTGAAAATCTAAAATCAATGAGACAACATATACCAGTCTGTGTTTGCAACTCAGCACATTGCAAAACAAACTATGCAAAAAAGTGTATACAAAGGTTTGTTATTAATTGTACGTACAATAACAAATATTTACACAATTATCAGTCTTTTAATTATTTGCCATTTATTGAGTTACAAACATGTTGTTTCACATTGATTTTTCAAGTAGGAAGCCATGATAAAATTGTTTTATAAATTAAACATCCAAAATACATACCGCAATCCCCAACCATATGGTTACTTTAAAGAATACGCGAAATGTTATAAACAATACTCCGCTGTATTTTTTTAAAATGAAAGTTATCTGTATAGGAAGAGACGCCAGTTTTATAGCGAGGTTATCTAAATGACAATGACGTTTTATACTCCTTTCAAGATGTAAACAGAGATAACAATTAACCATATGATGTAGAACATTTTATGCCACAAACTTGGGTTTGATACTACCCCTCCCCCTGTAATTATTGAATACTCCCTTAATCACCATTCTAGTCGGCGTCGATGACAACCTCGCCTGCTGCTCAGGAATTTTCAATAAGTCCCGATAAACCACCTGTCAATGTACACATACACATAGGTTTACGAATAGCTGTTTATTTACTCTTTTAGTGCATTTCCCGATCAGAAGGCAAATTTTCAATCCCAGTCAGCGCATTAGCGGGTACTCCGCTTAGTAAACATTGTGTGCCTTAATCTTCCCACCCTCTCTGTCTCTGTCTGTCTGTCTGTCTGTCTGCCTGCCTGCCTGCCTGCCTGCCTGTCTGCCTGCCTGCCTGTCTGTCTGTCTGTCTGTCTGTCTGCCTGCCTGTCTGTCTTTCAGTCTGTCTCTCTCTCTGTCTCTCTCTCTGTCTCTCTGTCTGTGTCTGTCTGTCTGTCTGTCTGTCTGTCTGTCTCTCCCTCCCTCCCTCCCTCCCTCCTCCCTCCCTCTCTCCCTCTCTCTCTCTCACACACACACACACACACACACACACACACACTCTCTCTCTCTCTCTCTCTCTCTCTCTCTCTCTCTCTCTCTCTCTCTCTCTCTCTCTCTCTCTCTCTCTCTCTCTCTCTCTCTCTCTCAAGTAGTCTATTTCGAGATTTCGAGAGTCTAGACCGGTGACTTTACTTACTCAGTCGAATCTTCACTATGTCTGGTAAAAAGAACTGACAATGGCTAAAAGTGAAAAATAAATTAATGGCCGAAAGTCTATAAACACGTTTATTTCCTTAGAAACAATATCCACACATTACATAGGTGTTTGCCATATACAGAAAGGCGCTAACACCCTCAAATTTATTGCACATGCAGAAATTACATCGGAGCAAACATTGGACGAACTATCGATCTAAGAAAAATATTCTTAAATAAATAAGAACATTATACACCAAAATATAATAAGTAACTTATGTAGAATACAGGTAGAATGTCTACCTCCTACATTCATATGTCATCTCCGTAAACGTTTCTGGGTCGGCTACCTCATTTATACACCGTATTGTTTTTCTTTATCACTCGGGATACGTCTCTTTCGTTTTAGATAGTAACACAGCTGTGAAAAAAGACAACAGGATTGCGTCATTACTTTAAGCAACAAATAAACTCAACAAAAACAGAAATATTTAACCATGAATTTAAATGCATTACTTGTGAAATTTCTTCTTTTTATAAATGTCACTGCTGCTTGTCTTTGTTGTAAACTGAGGTATGGTCGCTATTTTTTTTCTGACGATTGAGGGCGTCATTAAAAAAATGTTCGGTCAGATTCCAGAAACATTTTTTTTTAAAAGTCACTTTACCTGTTTTCCACAGCCCAGGTCATAGCCAGTTCGTCGATGTGAGATTGGCTAGTCCCTGTTATTGGGGTACCATCGTAATATCTCAGATCGTCCAGCATATTTGGGTTTGAATTCACGTTACCACACATACCGCACACAGTCAACTCTCCGTGTTCAATTGGCTCTTTGTGTACGTCAACTTCAACGTGGAATGCTCCGTCCCACAATACATGGATGCCATTGGAGGTCTCAAGTCGGATGTAATCGCCGTCTTCGTAAATGATCACGTCATTGCCTTTGTTAACGTGGTACGGGAAGAATGGGTCGTCCAACAGAATTCCATCGACCTAAACAAAACAAAAACACGAAGAAAACCAAGTGACGCTGTATAATAACTTTGTAAAGACCAATTTTGATAGAAAGAGTTGTATTAACTGCACATGTAATGAGTTTCCCATGGATTTATGCTGTGTGTGTACTGAGATACTCTGAGGAGAGAACATGCTGAAGATAGAGTCCAGATAAACATGTCTAAAGAAAACAAAAATTGTCCCAAAATTAACCTATGCGCTTATATAGTTACATTCACATGCGGGTTAATAATATCATTATATTAAGACCCCGTATACTTTACGTATAAAGTGATATATAAAAAGTATACGGGGGGGTGTATTTTGGGAAATGCTGTCTCTACTGGGGTTTCGCTTTGGTTATCTGAGGAGGGTCTAAGGGCGCGGTTACAAATATTGAACGAGGAGTCAGTTTGAGCTCAGACCATTATAGTTACAGTGGTTTGATTGAGATTGTTTGGCCTAATTTGCATATTGCGGATGGGAATCATCACGTTGTGAATAAAGCTTCATCTACACATCTCCAGATGTATCCTCTATTACAGATTTCAGATTTTTGACCAAAAAGACACATTTTTGGATCTAATTTGTATATCACTGGAGGGATCATCGTGTTATAAACAACTCTTAATGTAAACACCACTATTCACTAAGAACGTTCTCACCAAATTTCAACCCAATCTGCTCAGTGTTTTGGAATTAAAGATTTTTGACCAAAAAGACACATTTTTATACATAATTTGCATATCACTGATGATCATCATGCCATGAATGATTCTTAATCTAAACACTCCATCAAATTCAGACAGATCTGCCAGGTAGTTTT
Organism: Glandiceps talaboti; assembly: GCF_964340395.1. Classification (NCBI taxonomy): domain Eukaryota; kingdom Metazoa; phylum Hemichordata; class Enteropneusta; family Spengelidae; genus Glandiceps; species Glandiceps talaboti. Next base: position 10,586,082 of record NC_135560.1, on the reverse strand, counting down.
GGAGTTTAAGGGTTTTTTTTTTACCTAAAATCATATTTTTTACCAAAAACAAACACCAGTGGTAAGATCATTTTGATTTGAACAATTTCCCAACTAGACATCAAATATCATGGCAATCGGTTAGGCGGCTTTTGACTTCATGAGTTGTTTACACACACACACACACACACACACACACACACACACACACACACACACACACACACACACACATACACACACACACACACACACACCGACCGACCGACCGACCGACAGACAGACAGACAGACAGACAGACAGACAGACAGACAGACAGACAGACAGACAGACAGACAGACAGACAGACAGACACTTTGCCTTGCCTATAGCACTACTGAACCATATCAGTTCAGTTGTGCTAAACAGTGACTACAGATGAAAAGGCATGAAGGTGTACACGGAAATAGGAGTAAATTGTTACCATTTTACCTCTTTGCATGTAAAAATATGTTTAGGGTCGGGGCTTATACTAGGGTCCGTAGGGTTATAGGATCGTTGCTTAAACTGGGGTCGGTTGGGTTATCGCAAACACTTTTTATTTTTATTTGGCTTGTTAGGGGCGAGATCAATAGTTCAATGTAGGATAAAAAAAACTAACTTCTTTCATTTTTGGGGGTGGAGGGATTGAGTCATTTTAGTTCTCATCCTACAAAATCTAAATAATTCTATAAAAATGTCAAATTGAGAAAAAGGAAGAATTTTTGCTCTAGTAAATGCATGGCACTAAAATAAAGTAAGTTAAGTGTCAGCAAAAGAACTATTCTTTACTCACTACATACTGGCTTTATATTCACAGCACTACCACAATACAACTATATATATTGATTTGAAATGGTTTGAAGCAATTGTCAGTTTTGGCCAAGTTAGTTAGAATGTCGGTGGGTAGGAGTCTGAGGCCTGAAATACAAGAATTTAGGTTTTTTTTATCCTACATTGAACTATCGATCTCGCCCCTTAAGAAGAAACTATCACGGTTCACGTCAGGGTCTATGGTTTAATGTCCATCGACCCTGGGGGGGGGGGTTATGCTTGAGGTCATTTGTCCATTGTGTAAAAGACAACGGACGCTTTAGTGAAAAACAATATCATGACTATCCTGTTTTACAAAGGTAGCCTTGTCACTCTCCTTTCTGGAATAAACAAGGAATGGGCCGTCGTTGATATTGGTCAATATCAAGCTGTGACCTGAAAAATGATGGCTATCGAGAAACCTTTTGAAGAACTCAGTCGATCGGCTCAAATCCTAAACTGTGTATATGATTGGTTTTTTTTAAAAAAAAATTTAATGTTTCTTTTTGTAGGCTTACTCACAGAAACAGAGAAACTTTTTAACACAAACATAGACTTGATCTATGTTGTTTCACATTGTTTTATTTTCAAGTTGTGGAAACACGGTAAATTTGTTAGACAAAATATCCCTGCACAATCATTCGTGATCACGAGGCTCAGTAGTGACCGAGAGACCCTTGTTTTCAGACTACACGTCACTTCCGCTTTAATACCCCGCTGGCGCAGATGGTTCATCACTGACGTCACTTTTTTGATCCCATACACATCTGTCATCAATGTTAAAAATCGAAACCTTATCGTTACGCAACAACTTGACAGTGGGTTCAACACAGTTATTCTCCAATTTTTAGATACATGTTTTGGTAAACCTACCTTGATCTGTTTATTTTCAAGAAGTTCAATTTCGTAAGGGTTAACTTTCAGTTTAACTTCGATAACGCGAGAAGTTCTTCCTATCACCATGTTAGTGGCGGACACTTCAAATTTTGAAGTCACTCGGTGAGCAGTACAGTCCTGTACCAAGACATACGAACAGTGACCGGAAAATTCGTATTCCAATCCATCGAAAGTTATGTAGTGAGGATCGCCCTTGGCAACACACGTCACCCATCCTTTCATAAAATAAAATGAAATATCGTTAAATATGATACGTGATGAAGCGTTTTAAATTTGATTACATGAATATGTTTTCGCCGAGAATTATTTTGTTGAAGATGAGAGTGGGACCCCTGCTGATGTTAGCAATTATCTCATTAGTAAAGCTCTCTATCTCTTGGTGGAAATACCAATAACCGATAAAATTGACACCACCTTTGAATTCGAAAATGAATGATAATAATATTAACGAGATGCTTATAAATGCATATGGCGCCATAAAATTGGCATATTTCGGACCTGGTGACATGATTCCATGATAGAGCTGACTGGCATCTTAGTTACTAAAAGTCACATTGTACCTCAGACCACTAAAATATAGTGGTCTGAGATTGTACGTATATCTTTTATGGCATTTTTATCATCGTTGTTCTATATATTAAAAAAACAACTTTTTTTCGTTTTACTTTTTGAAAAGCTTGTTGCAAAGTGTTTGATCTCTGTGTACAGCCAATAAGCTAAATAATCCTTGTCGATCGTTACCGAAAACCGTGTCTCGTTGTCAAAACAGTTTCATGGCCGTGTCAGATCAAAATTATCAAATCGTGTGATACTGAATACAAAATGAAACTGATACGGTAATTTTTGAAGTGGCCTCGAGTCGCTCTGAGGATAATATTGGGACTTACCATGGACTAGTATATCACCGTGACAGTAGTTTTGTGTTTGAGGATCGAAAAGTCACAGCTTCCAGGGTTGCCAGGTTCTCAGTGTGAAATTGAGAAGTGTCACTTTTTAAAAAAAATAACCCCCCCCCCCCCCCGCCATAACAATTGCATGTACAGGCCTATACTTTATCGTGACAAACGTCAAAATCTCAGTACAATTAACTTTTGGTCTTACCTTCAGGTGGAAGATCGGGACGCCTTTTAGCTTCCTGGTAATGAAATAGGAATGATCATTAATGTTGAGAAAGGTTGATTCTCTAGATCTGGAATACTTCATATTACAATTACCATTCCTTGAACTCTTGTTGGTTAATTCACACGTTGTATACATTTCTATTTGTGTTTATCATGAACAAAAATGCAACAACTCCCCATGTTGGCTAATAACTTGGCTTGTCCATTAAACTCAGGTTGGTATTATAGTGTGCTTACGCTGGCGAATTCATCAACTTCGGTCATGAAAGAAACGTTTTTAAAAATCAAATATTTGAGAATTTAAAATTACTTACCGAAAAACTTGATGTAAAAAGTACCGCAAAAACCACGACTAGGCAACGCATCTTTGCTAAAACTCTCCGGTCCAAAGAATGAAATGATTTCTTCCTCTCCTCCAAAGCCCAACACCTTGACAAAGTGACTACACTCTCATTTGACAACTTTTTCACTGACAATTATGCACTAATTTTGCCTGAATTTGATTGGTTTGACAAGTCATGTGATATTACGTCATTTGAGTTAACTACCTATCAAAAGTTAAACTAAATTATGCAAATTAGACATACTGTGGAAAAAATCTAATTTAAGCGATAAAAAAGAACATTTTAGCCACTAGATGGGTCGATTAATCAACATTATTTCCTGTACGACATTTTTATTACTTTTAGGATAATTTCTACAAAGTTTAACCAATATTAGTCTGATTGAGGTCACGATTGCGAAATCGCAAACGGTAAATAATGAGGAACCTAGAGAATCTCATTGATGGTCACGTGCAAGAATGTTAATGATGGGGAACATCTTGTTTGGTGAAACAAAAGATGAGTTGGCATACCCAAATATAATAACGCAATCTGTGCACAGATTACCTGGGATTAAGATATGCGTCAACAATTCAAAATCACATCAAATAGTCATGCATAATGATTATAAAGAATATACACATTTATCTATTTCATTTTATCTTATTTTTTTTTCCTTTTTTGCTGCCCCTCCCGGTTTTGGGGGGAGGGGGTTTATGGGTAAACGAAGAGAACAGCTTAGCTGTTGATTGGTAGCTTGAAGTTTCTACAAAATGTCTAAAATATTACGTCGTTTTCAAAAACTATCATATCGTTTAAGTGTCCCAGGTTTGTCGTAGAAGGAGAGAAAGGATATTTTAATTAGTAAGAAAAGGGAAGTCTTAACGGCGATTAGTTTATTTTTAAAACGAGTTTGGATGTATCATGGCACTCGTTCCAATTTCTACGATTTTCACTTGACCCGATTGATTTCTGTGTAAGCTTATATCACAACGAAATCAAAATTTAATCTATTATTTTGTTATTAAATTTTGTTGTAGTAAAATCGCTTTTTTTGTGAACGAAAGCAAATGTGAGCTCTAAGAGTGTAATTATCCACATTAAATGATAACCGTTCTTCATCGGTATCAAGAAACTAAGCTGCAGTGAAAAGCATGTCGCCTGAAACAGTCTTGTCTGTCATGACAAATATCTTGCAAACATTGTTACATTTTATCATCTGGCACGACAAATATCTTGCAAACATTGCAACATTTTATCGTCTGGCACGACAAATATCTTGCAAACATTGCTACATTTTATCGTCTGTCTCGACCAATATCTTGCAAACAGTGCTACGTTTTATCGTCTGGTTTGACAAATATCTCGAAAACATATATTGCTACATTTTATCGTCTGGCACGACAAATATCTTGCAAACATTACTACATTTTATCGTCTGTCTCGACAAATATCTTGCAAACATTGCAACATTTTATCGTCTGTCTCGACAAATATCTTGCAAACATTACTACATTTTATCGTCTGTCTCGACAAATATCTTGCAAACATTGCAACATTTTATCGTCTGGCACGACAAATATCTTGCAAACATTGCAACATTTTATTTATGTGCTGGCAATCTGCTAAATAAATGGTATCTCATTCTAAAATTGTTGAATAGTAAGATTTTTGTCGCGCAAGACGTTGAAATGTAACAGTGTCTGCAATTTGTTTATTGGGCAAGACGATACTGAAGTTTTTAGGTGTAAACCGTTAATTTACGCACAGAAGACATCCATGGCCAAATTCAAGTAATTCGGTAATGGCGTACTGCAAGTACAACCATTCAGACCCGCCATGGCACGTATCCATTGAAATCAGCAGTGAGTTTATATCGGGGTCTGTCGATTGATAATTTTGTTATACTAAATAAACTGAAGAGTATTAGTAGTAGCATTATTAGTTTGAATATGAAGGTGCAAAGTTTGAAAAATCAAATGTGTGCATGGCCACGTGATAGTAAAGCTACCAGTCCAATCTGTCTGATCATCCAGTCACGTTTTTACAATGTACCTATATCGGGGTAAAAGAAATATATGCAGTTTTTAGACAATTTATTGGGCTAACGTTTCGAAGATAGTAAGAAACAGATTCTTACTTGTCTGTGGGCAAAGGCATAAAGATGTAAAGAAATAGAAGTAAATTTTGACCATATTTTACCTTTTTGCTTGCAAAAAAAAATAATAGCTTACTAATAGATCATTACGCCATAGGTTACAACAAACACACACGGACGTCATTTGACTGGTGGAAATGTCAAATAAACTAATCCTATGTGTTAATACTCTGCTTAAATCTATCGCATCAGCTGTTCTGAACCTTGCAACAACTGGTATGACGTCATTAATATATTATGCGACATTGTTATATAAGAGATATGTTTTAATGAGGCCAATTGATCATCACCGTCATGTCAGATCGGCGAATGTGGGTCCGATTTTACAAATCGCTTTAATCTCGTGGAGTACTAGTGCCTCATTGTAGAAAATGGTGAAATCAAGGGAGGGTCACATTTTATTTTGACTAATTTTATTATCTAACTTTGCATTGTTTTGTGATTTCGTCATCCCACAATTACCGCTGCTGCCACATCCCACCGCTGCTACATACCATCACTGCCACCGTGATTCCATATTCAGAACATATCGGTGATATCGCTGCTGGCAACCATGCATGCAATTAATCGATTATTGTTAGTTGTGAGGAGGGGAGCGGGTCTCACAGGGGAGGAGGGGAAAAGTGTAGTATTTACGATATTGAGCCATATCAAGGATCAGGGATATTAACCTCGGTCCGGGCAATGTCATCAGAGCACCCTAATCTTTGGAGTCTTGTCTTCAGCTTTGCCAATTAGATCCAAGTTTGGGAATCATAATTAATGTGGCACCTTCACACAAATTCACTGTGGGGGTAACAGTACTAGTAGGAAAACAACCAATGCCTTTGAAATTATCGATATGGTGGCAGTTGTGGGATTGAACCTTACCATTGAGTATTGGACTTGCGTGCCTTTTCATTACGCTGGAGGGGTTAACTTCACTCGAATAATTCGTCTGCACTACGGAAAAAAATCATTGGCACCGATCTGCCAACACTTGACTCCATATATCGCTCGAGGACTGTCAGCAAGACAACATCCATTACACGACATTCAAGTCGTCCCGCTCATGGTCTTTTCAACCTTCAGCTACACTCTATCGTAGTATAAAGATATCCTCTGAACGTTTTAGGAAAAAGCCTTTACCCTTCTGATTTTTAAATGAGTCCTAATTTTCTCTCGTCTATCATTGTTGTTTTTAACCGTCCAGTTGTCCCTTTTACCCTGTCTTTTTATTTGTAACTTTACCATACCAAGCTCTCGTGAACAGTTACATTCAAATGTTTTTATACATATGGCAATAAAGTATCTGAATCTGAATATTGACTGCATTTCAACCCATGTTGAATATTTAATCACAGGGGAGGGTTAAGTTTCAGATAAATGAAATCGAGGGACTGCCACATTGTAGAAAATGGAATTGGGAAGGGTCACATTTTAGGTAACAGACTATTCATGAACCACCCCTCCCCCCTCTGTCTGTCTGTCTGTCTGTCTGTCTGTCTGTCTGTCTGTCTGTCTGTCTGTCTGTCTGTCTTTCAGTCTGTCTCTGTCTGTCTTTCTCTGTCTCTCTCTGTCTCAGTCTCTCTGTTTGTGTCTCTCTCTGTCGCTATGTCTGTGTCTCTCTCTGTCTCTGTCTGTCTGCGGCCTGCATGCCTGCCTGCCTGTCTGTCTCTGTCTGTCTGTCTGTCTGTCTGTCTGTCTGTCTGTCTGTCTGTCTGTCTGTCTGTCTGTCTGTCTCTCTGTCTGTCTGTCTCTCTCTCTCTCTCTCTCTCTCTCTCTCTCTCTCTCTCTCTCTCTCTCTCTCTCTCTCTCTCTCTCTCTCTCTCTCTCTCTCTCTCTCTCTCTCTCTCTCTCTCTCTCTCTCTCTCTCGGGCTGGCTGGAATGATTGGGGATTGTCAATAGTTTGGAATTTGCTTTTCTCTCTCTCCAAACTTGACCAACAACTCTCGCTCTAACATTTGATTTCGATACTGTATGGTGACTTGCATTAGAGAGTACCTGTAACAGCTGTTCAATGAAGCGGAAGTTATTCACATTCAGTGCACACTTCTGTCACACTATTACAACTAACTGTGTTCTATTGTGTCAAATGAGGCTAGTGATTACTCACTACTGAGTGACTGCGAAAAGTTAGGTGAACGTGTAAACCCTGTCAGAGGCAAGGACTAGTAACAGGGGGAAATAAAAAAAAAATTCAGGAAAATAAAAGTGATTAGAGCAAACTCAAAACATTTCAAAGATTAAGCTTACATTAGACTTAAAACATTTATCACGACTAGGGTAAAAACACTCAATGTACTTTCCGAATTTATACTTATCGGATAATGTTAGCTTATAATTACTTCATATACAAAAAATTACTCTACAAACGCGTGTAAGCATATGAGCTTATTCTTCAAACTCGTCTAAAAATTGCCCTGGACAACATATATGTGACCCCTGACTTTTTTGTAAGGTCTTCGAGAGCAGAAAGCACGTACGAGTATACATATGTTTCCCCATGGATGAGCCTGTTTCCACATATAATGCCTCAATGCCACCAGAGCATTTATGCCATTTATCCAAATTGGGATACAACTTCCACTCTCCCTGTGAATTGCATAGTAGTGCAGCGTCTTAAAATAACCAGTATGTTAAAATAATCTGCAGATTTCTGATAAAACACGAGCGTCAAATGCCAAGCACAGGGGCATGTATTATTGCTTAGATTGCCTCTCTTTTCTCCTTACAGGTAGGAATATATAGTCAAAAGGTTGTTATATTTAGTCTGTAGACCTGGAAAACAACAATCTATGAAACATTACTCGCCCCTATGATGCCAAGCTAGGGGATGATGTGATACTAGTATATCATTGTCCCATGGGATACCCGATATCCTCCCTTCACACGACCGCATGGAGGCGCTGCTTGTTGGGTATTCCCCAAGATGGCGGAAGGCGGATCGTCGCCAAATCAGTTGTCGGCCAGCAGGGATATAAATACCAATAAACATGTGTTGGTTGGCTGTACAGGGAGCGTAGCATCGGTTAAAGTGCCAAATGTTGTAGAACAACTTCTGACAACCATGAAAAATGTAAGGTAAACATGTCACTGACAGTTCAAAGGTAGCTGCCGGTGAAAAATGTACACATTTATAACATTCGGCACAATAATATTAAATCTACAGTACCACCATAGTTTATGATCCTAAACTGAATGTTTAATGCATGTATTGCGCTTGCTAAAAGCGACTTCTTTAAATATGTTCTTGTGGGCTATGGCTGGTGGTGACCTACCCTGCAGACACTTGTAGTTTCCCGAGATATCTAATAAATTATCGGTAATATTAATAGTGACATTTTGCTATCAACGGATCATATATGACAGGGGTAAAATAACACTGATTTCTAGTACGAATAAACAAGTTAATTTTCATGAATATGTGTTTTGCACATTCATCATACCAAAAGATTTACATCAGAAAATGTAAAATTTAAAAAATAATAATAATATTTTCAGGGGAAAAAACCACATAATGTAGTTTATGTATTTACTTGTTTGTTTTAGCACCAAACATTTATTGCAGAAAATCCAATGAAGAAATGTAGTTTTCTTTAACAACAGATGCAATGAAGATTATATATATATATATATATATATATATATATATATATATATATATATATATATATATATATATATATATATATATATATATATATATATATATATATATATATATATATATATATATATATATATATATATATATATATATATATATATATATATATATATATATATATATTCATAACATATATGTAATTTGATTGAAGGTTGAAGTAGAGGTAGTTGCAACTGAGAAATCACTTCACTTCTTTGACCAGTTTTCACTACCAGTGAAAGTACATCAAGATTCTGATGAATGGACAGTAAGTAATAATATCTATCACTAAAACTAGTAAAAGTCAAAAATCTAGAACGGAATAGTGTACTTTCTCCATGGATAAAGGATGCACTGTACTTTATACCCTCACACCCACCCCCACCCCCACCCCCACCTCGGAGTCCCAGGGAATGAGCAGATTGATTTCAATCTATATATGGTATATCTTGAATATTATGACTGATTAAATTCAGTTTGATTTCTTGTCCATGAGATTCCGTGTATGTTGTTCCACTAATATCATCACCTTCATGTGTTGGATCCCAGGCCAGACCTGGAAGTATGATATTTTTCTTAAAAGTGAAAAAAGAAACTTTGCCTATACTTAAAGACTAATGTTTGATATTGCTTTCAAAGACTTGGCAAAAACTACAAGATCCTGTGTTACACATTGAGCTGAGACGATGGGCTGACGTATTGGTTATTGCTCCTCTAGATGCAAATACACTAGCTAAGCTATCACATGGCATATGTGATAATTTATTGGTAAGTTAGCACTTTGGCAAGATTACTTTTGACTAGACTATAGTTTATATGTCATATCATTCAATTTCCACCCTCATTGGTCTGCTCTTTTGCAAGTGCTGGCAAACATGTCAAATCATACTTTTGACTTAGTCTGTAAGGTACTCCATGACAGGGCGCCCTCACACATCGGTCAGGAGGCCGGTGAGGGCAGAGCGACACAGCATATCTTACAGTCTAATTGTCAACAAGCTAAGACAAAAACAAACTAATACTACCCTTATGGCATGTTGATTGTTGACATTAATTTATCAATGGATTCCTCCAAGTTTCTGATTGAGTAGCAGTATCCATACAATCCAAATATATGGGAAGATGTGTGTGTTGTGTACGGTTGATAAAATCAACTAACTTTAACTTTTAACTTTTCCCTGTGGAGTTCGCTACCATCTTTCTAAACGCTACTGAACAAATTACAAGAAGAACTGTCACATTAATTTAAGATATCCACCTAACAGTCAAGGATCTTCCTGTTTGAAATTATATGTTGCAAAAAAATGACAGCTAATGTCAGCTGACTGGATGACTATATCTTTGTATTTTGTTAGACATGTACAGTTAGAGCATGGGATCTACACAAACCATTACTGTTCTGTCCAGCCATGAATACTCACATGTGGGATCATCCTCTCACAGCGAAACAGATTAGCTCACTGAAAGAGTTAGGATACAGGGAAGTGCCATGCATTGCTAAGAAACTGGCGTGTGGTGATGTAGGTATGTAATCCCCCCTGGCCTTCCAGCTTCCTTTCCCCCTCTCCCTGCCCAGAGAATAGAGTAGACGGTGTTCTCTGTATGTAAAATCATTTTTGATTCTATCAGAATTTCAATAGCTTTGTGGTAATCAAAATTCTTGAAAAAGCCTGGTGAAACTATATGCAAGTAAAATGCTTTTGAAACTACAAATGTTACTTAAAGGGACACAAGCTGAGTTTATAGTCATTTAGGCATAATTTTTGTTCCATATTTAAAAGGTACTCACAGTATTCTACTTACTGAAGCATACTTAACCATCACTTGCAATTGACTGAACTCAAATCTGGTATTAAGATATAACTCATAAAAGATGTGATGATGTAATTTATCGTACATACCAAAAAATGTTCAACAAATCCCTACTAAGCTCTCAATTCTAATAATGCCAGAAGACAATTGCAATGTTATAGAAGACGTGCATCGACATGATCGTTATACTGGAACGTGGTTTTATTTAGGTATTTTCACTTGAGTAGAAAGCTTATAAGCTCAGCTTGTGCCCCTTTAACACCGGATTATATTGACTTAGTTTTGATCATGTTAAAAGAGCAGTGTGTACTAGGCAATAGAATGGCAGCCACTGAACTTTCATTTCTGTTTATCTACAGGTATTGGAGCTATGGCTGAAGTACCAACTATTGTCGGTGCAATCCAACAAGTTTTACAGTGAATACCTTTCTGTCACTGATGTGGATTTTAAATGAGAGGGAGCGTTATTTTATCAGTGATGTACTATTCACAGGAAATCTGGATGACTGTAAAATTCAACCATTTTGGTTGAAACATGTGGTGGTGATAGATAGAGGAAAATATCTATCTCTCTGTATCAGGCATGGTGTGATATGCCAAAGACATTCATTATATTTACTCCAATGCAAACTCAAGTACACAATGTAAAGTATGAGTGGCACAAACATTTTTTGTACGATTATTTACAAAATGGTCATTTGTATAATGTTTTGTGGTGAAATTCTGTTTAATAAAAACATGTTTTTCATCACAAATGATACATTGTAACATTCTATCATAGTTAAACTTCTGGCAGTACCCTTAGGCCTTAGGAGTCATTCTATACTTTAAAAATACTATGAATCACAAGATCATAATAATATGGCCAGTCCTTGACTGATAACGTTTGTTGTACTTTACTCCATGCAATCCTATCAGCCAAGCTTGACTGCAGACTACAGTAACACATTTATTATGCGGACTTCCTGATATCACCTATAAACCTATTACAATATACTCAAAATACAGCTGTACATTGGCAGGGATCATCACTCAAACCCATTTAAACCCATTTCTCCAGTTCTTATCAGTCTGCATTGGTTACCAGTTTGTTTCAGGATTGATATAATACAACATTTTACTGTTAACATATAAAGCTCTCCATGGCGTAACTCCAGAGTACATTTGTGATCTTCTCCAGCCATACACACCGAGTCACACTCTACGTTCTACAAACAAGAATCTGCTTACAACAACAAATTACAGACAAGTCACCTATAGAGGTCGTTCATTCTCATATGTCGCCCACAAACTACGGAACTCTTTTTTGCCACTTGACATTCGCCAAGCCTCCAGCCTGGATTGTTTCAAAACAAAACTGAATGCTTATTTGTTCACCAAAGCATACAGTGACCATATGCTATAACCATTCAGTGCTAATGCACAGAACATTGTTCTGGAGATTGACATAGAAATTTGATTGATTGATTGATCGATAGATAGATATAGGGTTTTCTGAAAGTAAGGACTTCAAAATAAGTTGTAAAAACCCAAGCCAAGCTTGAAATTGTTAAATATTTTACACACACAGAAATGTCACTGCTTGAGCTCAAATATATTTGTTTTAGGTCAGTGTTTAGTGGGGAAAGTAAACATGACAACCAATAACAATTGTATACTCTGATGTTATAGTAATACGCCATATTCTGGTTACTGAAATTCCGGCCATTTTACATGTAAGGATCACAAGAGAGTGTCGCAGATCAGGATGTTACTTACACATTGTTTACATAATTCTAATAGTTGGGGGTTTACTGGTTTGCATGTACAACTTCCGGGTCAAAATTTCTCACTGTGCTAGACTGGATGAAGAGATGATTTGATACTATAGATAGCACGGCTCTTGGTACATACACAAACACACATAGATTTTATAATGTGAAATTGTCTACTATAATTTATTTTTAAAGCGTAGCATTATTTACATTTCAAAATACACGTATACCTTTAATAATCATAAATTCTACACATAAAATTGACAACTTTGTATTATACATAATAAAACATAAACTGATCCCACAAATCTCCCTCTACAGTGAAAATACTAGTCTGGACAATTTAAAATTGACCGATGTTCCTCTACATGTACCTGATAACGAAACTAAAACAAATTTACACTACATCATAATATAATATAATCATTATAATTTTCTGTAATATTTCAAATGCTTTCAATTTTGGGCCAGGGTCTAATTTTGTGTAAAGACTGTGAAATCTGCAAAAATAAATGAAATTCTGTGAATGTCATGATTCCTTCACAGAGCTGTAGAGTGAATATATAATGAATGAGTGTAAAATGTTAAAATTTAAACCCGACTGTGGTGTGCTGTCGGTGTATAATTGTTTCCTATTAATTTCTAAAGTGTTGAAAAAAAAATCAATCTTCCTGAGATATCTACATTGGTGATGAATTACGATGCTCATGTGTCTAACGGTAAATCATAAACAATTTGTCATGATAGTATTTGGTGGATAGAAATTATGCATGTCACTGACAATAGTCAAATTACGACAGTTTCCGTTGAGTCTCTTGAGGAACAAAGCAAATGCTGAAAACATTACATTGCATGAGACAGAATCCAGGTCAAACATAACGGGTATCTATTTAGCCATTTGTTTATTCATAATGTACTGTAGACTGACAACCTCACTTTTAAAGTGACATGGGCCAACTTTTAATATACTAGTTTTAGCTATACATATATACAACATACTAGATCTGATCTGGTATCTTCTATTTACAACACTGGTAATCAGTGATCTCAGTTTACTAAGAGGGACACAAAATTAAAACTATTGTTGTTCAATGTGGTAGATCTCACAAGTCGATGATAGCAGTGCCTCTGTTATGTGGATATAATCACCCTGTAATCAAGATAGTATTGCCATGCAGTCGAGATGTGTCTTCATCTGCATACACTTCATTTGCATGTGCATCATCTGCATACTCCATGGTGACGACAACCTGATTGGGCAATAGATTTTCAAACCGTATTAACAGTTTTTTGCAATTCTAGTTACAAGCCTATGGTATGAGAGACTGAACGGAATATGCCGTAAGCACTGTAAACAAACTACTCTTGAAGAACCTTTCAAGGTGTCCACCCATATATTATCAGAATTTGTTTTCAAAATATCGATTTATTAGATGCATTGTACTTATATAGTGAATACAGACACTAGAAAAAAATACATAAATTCGATATAATCCTAAAAATCTTTCTAGTATTTATATTTAAAAAGCTATCACCATCAATTATAAAGTGCACATTTTACAATGTAATAAAAGATATTCTTGAAATATATACATGCAAGGTTAAAAAAAAAATGTAATTTTTCTGTACAGAAACTACCTTCAAAAGTGGAAATAGTGTCAAATAAATGGACCCAGCCCGAAAGTGAAGTCAAAACAAAATATTCTTTTATCCTACCAAAGTTGAACACCTAATGCACAATATTACCAAGTATATGGTCTATCATGTGACAGTGTACCGGTAATAACCCAATTATTCTTTAGACCGTTCAATTAGTCATTAAATATTAACAGGTGTAAATTAGTCTGTAGTCGTGTTATGTTGATAATACGCAATGGAGTCCATTGTTTAGGTTCATTTGGTGGAAAAATGCCGAAAGATTCACAGTCATTCCAGGAAACATCAACCAGGGATAAATTTGGTGACATCAATATTCACACCGACTCAAAACTTTCTACATACCTTATTTGAATTACACCATTGGCTTCTATATGCAAAAATATGACATGACAATCATGCCATGTTGCCATGGCAACCTTATATATCTGCTTTGTTTACACCACATCTAATTACTGATACATTTACATCATGATGGTTGTGGTTTTTGGCACTAAAACTTTAATATCAAAATTGATGTGATCATTATTTTGGTTCTGGCAAGATTTACTAAAAGTTGCGAAGGTCTTGAAGTAGAATGTTGAAAATTTCTAAAAAAAAATGTATCATGAATTTGACAAATTTTATTCTACTGACAAAGTCATAAAAGATGTGCTATGTGACATAATGTATTATATATTGACCCAAGTAAACTAAATACAGTATCAAGAAACTACATGTAATAGAATTTTATTGTTTGTACAGTAAAAGTGATTGCTGGAGATCGTATTTTACATAATATTTACATATGGCACTGATTCATGCAGATAATATATAATCATTTAAAAGTAAGAAAATTGTAACATTAAATGCTAAAAATGTCAGAAAAGAATAAAATTTAAATATCACTGAAGATATATAATATATGTATGCTGTACAAACAATATGCTACAATCAAATGAAAATTTCTATTCAGTCAAAAAATTTCTTGGAAGCGATCCCAAATTAGTAGAAATTTTCATTAAATACTATGAACCACATCAGCATTCATTCTCATAATACACTAAATGTATAATTGTGATCATTTCATGTTTTGTTGCTGATTTTACATTTCTCATCCGGATTTCAGCTTTATTACATCATGTTTCAGTGACAGAATAACGCCACTAGATTGACATGTTGGTGGGGTAAGTTGGGTATGAAGATTTGGGTTATTGGTAAAAAAAATATTTACCTTTTTTGAAAATTATTATTCTTAAATAAAATATCAATGAATGTTTTAAGTATGTATTTCCATATGATGGATTTTTCCTACTCGCTATCTTAAGTAATATTTGTGGAATGTTTTATGCGTTATTTTGCTTCCTCTATGATAAAATCTCAAGAAAAATATATTTTATTGCCGATTTCTACAGATCAGTACTAAAAACTGTGAAAATAAAAATTAAAGCACAGTAGGTCACTACTTATTTCAGAAAAAAATTAAATTCCTGAAATTAAATATCCTAGGACTTAGGGAAATGATATTGGTAACTGGGTACCTGGTTTTCATCTCAATCAAGTTTAGTGCGAGTCTGTATGTTAAAGTATTGGTGAGACCTAAACATGTCCACCCCATGTTTCTGTAATGGTGCCTTCGGCATCACAGAATACAACAGGAACGAACCAAAATATGGAGACAATAGGGATAACTAGGTAAATGAAAGACAGCTGGCTGGATTGGTGAGATTACGAGATGAAATGGTTGCTTCTGAACTCTCTCTCTACCAACCAAACTAACAAGACAATGGTGAGATTATAAGATGAATTGGTCGCTTCTTAACTCTCTCCACCAACCAAACTAACAAGTGTTTTCTTGTAATCGCCAGATGTATCTTCCTGTCAGAAAAAAATTGCAATAAAACTTGTTAAGTTGCGAAAAAAGCTGTAAGACAAAAATTACGATAAAAGATGTAGAAAAAGTCATCCACATTTTCACACTTGTAGTGATTCCATGATAGATTCCTATTAAACAGATGCTAATCACCTTCACGTACATGTAACATATTCAATTTAGATGACTCTGGTTGAAAATTGTAAAATCTAGCTTAAACATTTCAAAACAAACTTTTTAAAATAAATGACGCAAAATTTCTGAAAATAAAAATGAAATTAAATCATAGTGAAAAGTGATCATAAATTCTGACCCATCTTTTATTTCTAAAGTTAAACTTAGTATTTATGTTGAAATTGTTAGCTGAAAACAGTACTTACAGCAATAAATTTGCCAAGACTTTTGTTATATGCGGTCTGGAATTCTTTCTTGATGTTGATCATATCAATCTCACAACGTGAGACAACAATTCGGATTAGAGGGTCATCCTTTGTACCGGCTCCCTGCAATAACATAGAACAGAAAGAGTAAGGGTACGATTTTATGAAAGTAGTGGCTAACTTAACTGTTTCTTTAAAGCTGCACTAGTCGTAACTTGAGCATAATTTTTTTGATCAGACAACCAACAATCTATTCACTGAAAATTGTTACAATACCAATAATTAGACATTGTACATGTTGATCAGTGGTCAATTATATCCATAAATAGTACACAAACAGGTTCAAATCATGATCACATTGAGGGTGCTGATTTTAGGGTGTGGACCTAAAAATCAATTTGATTGGATTTATTGTACCATATGATATGTACAGCAACACAGATATATTTACTCATTGCTGATTCAATACTGTTCAGTGTGTGTACAATATCTTGAATAAGTCATTGTATTTAACAAAAGGGTTTCAAAAATGGTCAAGTTGCAGCTAGTGCAGCTTTAAGGGTTGTCTACAAGACATTGACATACAATTAGTTTCTTGTAACACACCAGAATTTGGTGTTCACCTATCTCTTACTAATGGTATATGGTGATTCACAAGAAAACCTAGTTTTTCTCATTTTAACCCACGACACAAAATGTTGTCTTATTATAGTGAGCACCCTGGTGTTAAGTAAGTTTAACCATTTAAACCAAAGACAAATGTCTATAATTAAACCTTCCTGTGTTCCTCAAGCATAAGCCAAAATGAACTGAAATTGGTACACAGTATTAAAGTTAGGGCTGTGTGTTGGAATCAAATACAGTAATACAATACCTTCATTGTCTTGTAAAGTTTGTCTGCAAAGTACTTGTTCTTGTTTTGTACACATCTCACTGTTGAGGGGAAAAAAACCAAAAAGTATTATTCCAGTTTTCATAGAATAATCTGTGTAGGATTGTTAATACAAACACATAAATTTTGTTCTTGATCTTAGTAAATTTTAATATCATTCTTGTGATTATGATTGAGAGAAATGAATGCAAAATTCATCTAAAGACGTTACAAAATATAATGCATTTCTGATAAATTATCAAAAGTGATAAAACTCAATTCATTTCTGATGCGTTATACAAGCTGCAAACAGAATGTGTTCCTGATACATTACCAAGTTGCAATGTGTTTCTGATACATCATAAAAGTTACAAAACATAATGCATTTCTGACAAGTTACCATCTTAAATAGTGAAAGAGAATCCAACATATCAGAAATGCTATCTTACCGATAGTTAGCATGCTCTCTTTGAGATCTCCAGACATCTCTCTTTTGATGGATTGTTCAATGTCATATTTACTAAGTTTGGCATATTCATCGAATGTAGCCCTGAGTTGAGCATAGCTCCTAGATGACATAATCATGTTAAATGTAGACTCGTCAGTTCCCCACTTCTTCTCTCCAGCTTTGTACAGAGCCTGAAATCAAAGACAATGCGGATTATTATTACATATGTATATGTGATTATTTGCACCAGTGTGTACCGCTTACTAGTAGTATTTGAACTCCCGGGTGCGGTACCAGTGGCGAGCACTTGTAGGGTTGTGTGGCCAGTGCTGGAAACCCCAGGGCCCATTTTAGACCCACTTTGACCAAAACTTAATACCCCATTTTAGACCATTACAGGTTTTTAAAAGAGAAAGTTTAGACCTAAATACATTTTCCTTAGAAGGCAACATGTTGGGGCAATTAATGGCAGTTATGATTTGGTACATTACAATGGACCACATTTTAGACCAAGCAAAATAAAAAATAATGGAAAGTGGACCCCATTTTAGACTCTTCAGCTCAGAAAAAAACAGACCCTATACTAGACCAAAGGGCTAGAAAACACACCCCAAAGGGTGGCACATATACATATACTCAAATAACGGGAGTAGCCCTCCTCCAGTTTGAACTGCAGTGCAATACTGGAAACATTACTGCATACCTGTATGCAAATGATACGCACAAGTGTTCATTGTATGAGATATCTTGTCAACACTCAGTTGTATATTCGCAACATTGGCTGCCTTGAATACTCAAAGTTAAAACGAATAGAACCCCATCACACAAGTGCCAGTGTGGAACTTTGGGTATTTGCACTAACTGTGCCCTTCACTCTTCTTGATCTCTATACAACAAACTTACCTCAGCATCTTCCTTAGCCTTGTCAGGATCAACCTCATCACCCTCAGGTCGGTTGCCTTGGATACATGACACAAGAACCCTCCTGAAGTGGCCTGATGTATCAGAGATGACATCATCTTCTAACGATTTCTTGAATACTGATAGAGATAGAATATACTGTGTTAGGATGCTATTCTTTTTGTTAACTGCCACATGTCTATCGCGTTACACTATACACTAACATCTTTTGTTGTCTTTTTGTGCCAACTCAAATGATAGTCATCAGGCTGCACACATAGAAAGTTGCACTTTGGTCTGATCAAGCAAGGTTATGACCACTGTTGGCCGAATCTATGTATGCAAACACATTTATTTGAGTTGCATGAGCCAAACCTGTAATCACTATTTCTAGTAAACATTAACAATATCTTAATTCAGTAAAAACAATAGCAGATTGGAACCATCTGGATAATAGCACTGTGTATGCAAAATCTTGTGACACCTTTAACATTTTAGTCATTGTCACCAACCATTCTGACTAATACCCCCTATAATACCCATTGTAACTGTTAAAATCACGGTAACGGTAATTTTAACACAGTCACAGAGGTTAAGTAACTTACAATGTACATGTAGGTAGATTATCATATGCAAATTAATAAACTAATAAAACTTACGTCTATCATATTCATCTTTGATGGCTAAAATTTCTGCATTATCTCTGGTACATAGGATCTCAATCAAGGCATCTTCATCTGTACCTAAACCCTGCAATCAACGAATCACAAACCAAAGTTATACTTTAAAGGCCCATGTCAGATTGAGTTAAAAAATTTTAGTGAGAAAATCAATTGTCTGACAGACCTATTGATGAAAATTTGGTCCTGAATGAAAAAAAAGTGATCTGGTCTTTCTAATCCTTATGTTCGTAGAAATGTATTAAAGAATGTTGAATACAAACTTTGGGCTTTAAACTATACTTGTAATGAATTCAGGGTTCTCCATTGATTAGTGCTGAGGTGCAATCATGGATCAAATCTTGCCAAATGATTTTAGCCATTATGGAAAAAATGGCATGGTTAGGCTCAAACAGATTTCAGGTTTCAAGCAGGCTACTCTAACCATTCAACCATCATGACTCTAGTGTATTGCAATAAATATTTAAAGTGGCACAAGCTGAGTTTATGAGCTTTTTACTCAAGTGAAAATACTTAAAATAGAATCACATTCCAGGATAATGTTAATGTCAATACATGTCTTCTATAACATTACGATTGTCTTCTGGCATTGTTAGAACAGTTGATTGCATAGTAAAAATTTCCTGAGCATTTTTTGATGCGTATAAAAAATTATGTCATCGGATCGTTTGTGAGCTATATCTTAATACCAGGATTGAATTCAGTCAATTGCAAGTGATAGTTAAGTGTACTTCAGTAGACAGAATAATGCAAGTACCTTTAAATATGCGGTAAAAACTACGCCCGAACACGTATAAACACAGCTTGTGCCCCTTTAATGGAAAGCTTACTTCTTGTAATTTTGACATCACAATATTATAGTCTTGAAACATTTATTTTACCTTGACTGCTTTGTTGACCTCTGATGCATCAAATTCTGCAGGTTTCTTCATCAGTCCCATTAAAGTTGTCCTAAAGTTACCACTAGTTTCTCCATGTAGTTCCTTTATTAGATCCTATAATATCAAAACAATAGTCACGTATGAGGAATTTCTCTCAAATACAGAACAGAAATTTTGGTCAAATTTTTTTTTTTTAAATAATGACTTCATGAGTTAGCATAGTTTCTGTGGCTGTATGACTGCTAAATGTTTGAAAAGTGTTTTGTAAACCAAAATTTACTGATATTCAATCATTGTCAATAAACTGTGGCTTTAAATTTAGTAAGTCAGGTGTTCAAGAGGTGTTTTCCTGGCTACGATACCACATAACATTCGTCTTCTATAGACTCACCTTGCCGTACATCGTTTTGAATTCTCTGGATATTTTCTGTCTTTGCCTGTTTATACGTTTTGTAAGAACTTCTATGATAGCCTTCTCATCCGTACCTGCAATGAATCAAACTCAATGTAAGTAAAGTTCAGCTGTTTCAACATCTCATGATGGATGGCAACATAGATCCATTACACACAACGGCTAACACACAAGTTCTTCAAATGATAAAGTTGGTTATTTTTTCACTCAATTTAGGATTATCTTCCAAAGAATCACAAAATGCAGGATATTTTTTGATGAAAGGGTCTTCTCACATGTGCACACAGCTACGTATATACACTCATGCAAGCTCACACGCACACACACGCATGCATGTGTACGCGTACACACACACACACACACACACAATGCACACACACACACACACACACACACACACACACACACACACACACACACATACACACACACAGGCACACACATCTGGGAACAGCCAACAAAAAATGATGTACAAATGAAGTCTAAAATTAGTGATTTAGGCAATCTCTATAAATTAGCATTTCAACATATCTATACTGTATCAAAGAGATTTACTTACCAAAACCTTTCATTGCTTTCCTAAGTACTTCAGAGTCTTTCTGTGCATTGAAGTTAGGTGCCTCCACCACTGTACCATTGTCCTGTCAATGGTATTAATCACAAGTTAAAATCAGACATCTTTTTTTTTTCAGATGATATCTGTCCACGACAGAATTCTACTTACAAATGTTCTGAAGTGTGGAATGATACATAGATATATTCACTTGTGGAGTAGAATATTGCCAAGGAAAACTTTCTGTCATGAAGCTATAAATCAAATATACTGGAAGCAGTTGATAATAACCTATCACCAGAGGTTGCATTGATGACAATAATGGTGACTTAGCTGTAATCAAGTTTCGGGTTTGTTGACTTCAAGCACCTACCACTCATCTCACTATGCTGTTGTGCTACATCGTTAGGTGTTGTACCTCCTAGCCCTCGTATGGCAGCTAACAATGTAACACAACAGTGCAGTGAACTCGTTAACCATATCTAAATCATAACACACCCACAAGATGTGTCAGAAAGATAATGTAATCTTCAGAGTATTACAATCGCTTTTTCATTTAGTTTAGTTCATATATACTTGTCTTGTCTAAAGTCAGTTTTCAAAGTAGTTTTACGAGCACCACCAAAAAAAAAGACCTGTCTTTACCTTAGCTCTCTTTTCCCTGTATGTTTGTCTTCTTGTAGTTTTTGTACTTCTGTCTGACATTTGTGAATCTCTAGACATTCTTCTGCCCTTACTTCCACCGGAAAATTTCCCCACAGCATCCTGTCCCATACTACTAGCAAAAAGTGCTGCAATGGACTCATAACCTTTCTTTATTGCAATATCATATGGCGTATCTCCTCTGTTATTTTTACGTTTCGGGTTGGCTTTGTCATCAAGGAGGGCTTCAATGGCTTCCTGACCATCAGGACCCAGTAACACACCTTCATGGAGTGCTGTGTTACCATTCCTGTGTAGAAGGACGGAAACAGCACATACTGTGAGGTAAGTACATTTACATGTAATGTATCGTATGTGAAATTATGAAATGACTCTCCAGAACCCAATGTTTATGGATATCTTTATTTCCCTGAGTAGTTTTCCCAATTAAGTGCATGTGTCAGTTTTATCTGAGCACATCAAAAGGACTTTGACTACTTACATGTATGCAGTAGAATACCAAAACAATAACTCATTGAGATAAGGCCAGGACATATTGTCTAAAGCGACGACATGAATTTTTTTTTTTAATTCTCAACAAACCTGTCACTCAATCTACTATATATGACAGCTACTTTTTATTTAGTACTTTAGAACAAGTGTGTATGTGGTGGGTAGATGTTGTTTGCTTGTTCATGATTGGCTCTGCAGTTGTTGTTTTCACTGAAGTAGCGATTAATGTAGGGATGGTTATTTTGTGTTTTTCTCCGGATCTGCAAACTGCATGGGCTGGGCAAACACACACACACACTAAAGATTGACTTGGGGGTATTAAGTGACACGCACTGACCAGAAACAATTCTTCTTCTTTTTTTGGCCTAATTTTACCTTTCTTTTTTTCAATCATAGTATCAGAATTTCCGTAGTTTCTTATTTTATGGACATGCATGAAATTCATTACAAAGTTTGTGTCACAATAAGCACATTTCCTCCTAACTCCTCAAGACATACAATTCACTGTTTATTACTACAGAATTCACCAACCTGCCATCAGCCTTAGCATTGACATCAGCCCCAGCATCTACCAGTGTTGGGATACAGTCTACATGGTTATTCATCACAGCTACTGTTAACACTGGAATGTTATCAGCACTTTGACAGTTTGCATTGGCTCCCTGTTTAGATTCAAATTACATGAAATATATTTACCTGCGATATTTGTCATAACTTCCACTGAGACAGACAAATCAACAAAGAGATGCTACTACACACAATAAAACATATTACAGTAACCCAAAAGACAAAACATTATATACTTTAGCCACCTCTGTCCTAATCTTTGATGGCGTTTAGTCTTTGTTCTATAAAATCACTCACAATCAAAGAAGTCAACATGTCTTTCCATCATGTCCTGATAAAAATGTTACTTTAAACGTAGACAAAACAAGACTAAATGTAACACCATAAGCAACATCCTCTCACGCAATACATCATGGAACAAGAAAATTGACTATTGTTGATTGTCTTTACATTAAACTTACCTCATCTAGTAAATCTTGTACCTCATCAGGGTTTCCACTTCCCTTAGCTCCAACTTCTTTAAGTAGTCTGTAGTCAGCGCCCTATAAGATAAAACAACAAAATAAAAAATATTCACTTTTTGAAACTGACATCTTTTTAAACCTAAAGGACATCTTCATGCATTATTTACATCTCAGTGAAACAGACCCTGCTTTCTCTCTTATTTCCATCCAGTGAAATTTTAGGCAGGTTCAGCATCCATGTTACCTTATTCATGGACAATAATCTGGTTAGCTAAATGCCAGTCTTTCCAAGGGCCCACATTGCATGTGTTTCTGATTTTACATTTCCGAGAAATACTTTAAATCTCTATGACAGTTTCACCCCAAAAATTGTAATTTCATAGTTTTACTTTTCTTGAGAAGGAAGTCAGTAGTACATGTGAAGAGTGTCTTTGGTTATCATTATCAGCTACTTACAGATAATTTGTCTTGTTTCTTTGCTGGCGTACGTTTGTTGGTTGGTTTACGTGGTCTCCTTGGTTCTGCTTTGATTACAAAAAATATGGAACATTGAATTAGTGCTGTACATGCATAAGGTTATTTTTTATTTACATGCACATTTATAACTTTTCCCAAGCAGAGCTTAAAGGGGAACACTACTCCAGGAAATAAAGGTATTCACATAAACTTTGCGTTCTGGAGAGTCATTTCACTCGGTTGCCAAGCAACACCAAATTGAAACTCGTTTACACCTCTACTGCACGTACATATTAAACATATTTCTACAAAACAAACTCACATCATAATACAATTATTATATATCAGGACTGCCGAATAACAATACAAGATTTCTGTCAACTTTAGTAAAACAGGATGAAAATTTTTTCCACATACCTTTATCATATGCAGCTGTTTGCTTGTAGATATCATCTATACCAAAAAAAGGGGGTAACATATTGTTAAATATTCAATTAAAATTGACACAAGATCAACACTAGATATATTTTCATGTTTATTGCCAACATTAACATGCCAGAAGTTAATGGCGGTGAATTAATGGCAGTGTATTCTGTTACTGACAACGATGTATATACAATATATTGGTTTCAAAAATAATGATATCCATTATAGTAAACACACAAATATTGCTGATACAAAGAACTATAGTACATGGGGAAATGGACAAATAACCGTTATGTATATGTTATGTATGGTACGGAGTACCCAAGTATAGACATACACATACATGTACACAGCTAAAAAAAAAAACACATCTGTCACAGGATTGGCATGTAACAGGCATGGAGCAGTATAAATCTGACCCACAATATATAAACTCAGCATGTGCCCCTTTAAATGATGGTTAATTCAGTCTACATTGACGTGAGTAGCTACAGTTGATTCTGTAAACTACTACACCGTATCACAGATTCTAATAATCTTGAAATGAAAATCTTACTTTTCCTGGATGCTCCTTCTTTGAGTTGAAAGGTCACCGATATTGTAATTTCATCATCTTCATTATCATCAACATCTGCAGCTGATATCTGTAAAAAAAACACACACAATTACAACATCACATCAATCCGTACTTGTTTACAAGGTTTTTTACAAAAATTACATCTCAGGTAGTCTATGAAACAGAATGAATATTTTCTTTTTCTTCTTCAATTGTAATTTCCTACCTTTTTTCTACCTTTTTTTCTACCTTATTCTTGTAGAAACATACACTACCTGGAAGCATGGAAATGAGAGTTCTGTTTTCACCTTTCTAAATACATTTAGTTATGTCCCCATTTACACACAAGACTCTTCTTCAATGGTAATTTTCAACTTTTCTGTCACAATATTAGCTTACATGGACATATGTTCTTTTATATATGATTCCCAAAGTATGTCATACTTTATAAGGAAAGAAAGGTTTTTATTTGTTAAAGTCTACAAACAAACTGCATAATATTGATAAACATAGCTGTTCTTTAGACACAACCACACAATGTCACACAAGCTTAATAAACGAACTTTGTTCATTTAGGGGAGGGGGGCTCTGGTGTCATTTTCACACTTCTAACCAAATTTCGAAAAATTTCACATTTTCAATGATAACAGGTTCTGTATTTACTACTGAGATATTGATAAGTTGATTAAAATTGACTTCTAATGTGAGATACCATGCTGGGTTTCCAGTAGTATTTTAGTGTGTTTACCATCAAGTTTTTACTTTACATCAATCGTAGTGGTGTGACTGCTACAATTTTCATCATAGTTTACATTAAATAAATGTGACGATGTCAACATTTGTTTAGGGGTAGGGGTTTTGTCCTAAATGAACAAAGTTCATTTTAAACTAATAGTGAGCTTGTGTGACATGTGCAGTCTTCCTTTATTAAATAGAAGAATTGTTCTTATACCATTGTATGCAGCTACAAAATGTAGGTATAGGTCATTTTGTTCAACTTAACCATCAGGAGCAAAATGGTGCTTCAGATATGTACACATTGTATTTTAATGTCTATCCAAATCTATTTTACAGTGTGGCAATTTGTAAAGTCATCTATATAGTCTCCATAATTGTGTTACATACAGCAACCAATCAAAATGCCCCTACCTTTCCCATTTTAGGCTGACCAATAGCAGCTTTGAATTCTGCATCTCGTTGAGCATAAGCTTCTAAATGAGCAGCGATGTGCTGAATCTGTTTTTTCCAGTACCCCTTTCCAGGACTGGTATCTGTTAGTTTAAATTTCTGGGTTTCAATGCTTTCTCTCAGCATTTTGATTTCCTCTTCTTGTTCCTGTATTCTCTTGTTTTGATCCGGCGTTGGATAGTACATTCCAGCTGTCTGGGTGCCGGCAGAACTGTTCATGAGTGCTGGAACTTGCATTGTTGTCCCCTGCCATGCCTGAGGTGTATTGAATGACTAAAACATACAAATAAAAATAATGCTCATAATACCATGTACAAGCTAAGTTGAACAAAAAATATGGAATTTATACCCTGGTTGTTCTATGTCATGACAACATGCATGTGTTTCATGACAATGCATGTCTAAGTCACTGGTTCTGCTGTGTTTGAAATATGAGTCAAAATGTTCAAAATTGCCATTACTTTCCCTAATTTTTCTTTGATATTACTGGTGCTGGTATAATTATGTTCGCTTTGGAGTGAAGGAAATTGAATATAAATTGAATATATAAACTAGATATTTTGAGTTACGGGTATACACCAGTCCCCACCCCTGCCCCCTCTAACTCCACCCCAATCGAGACAACTAAATAAATATTATGACCTATTTCTTTTCAGTGTATTTCACAAAATGAAGATAAAGCTATATGTACTTACTGCTCTGGGTGTTTCATGTAGGTGATAGCTGTAATTCAAGAAAACAACAATAAAATAAGATAAGTCTTGGGTAAATAAATACACACACACACACACACGCATGCACGCACACATGCACACACACACACACACACACACACACATACACACACATATATA
This sequence comes from Glandiceps talaboti, assembly GCF_964340395.1. Lineage (NCBI taxonomy): Eukaryota > Metazoa > Hemichordata > Enteropneusta > Spengelidae > Glandiceps > Glandiceps talaboti. The sequence goes on along the minus strand of NC_135560.1, from coordinate 10,559,279 downwards.
TACACACACCATCAGCACTACTGAACCTCAGTTCACTTGTGCTAAAAAGACTTGTGTAAAACCATTTTGATGATAAAGTAAAATCAAATAACTTACTGGAAAAAGTACTCTGGGTTGGTTTGACCTCTGTATCTGTCTCTCATTATGTGTTCTACAGGACCATTAAGAGTTGCCATTGGTCCACTGTTTCCAAAGCCAAGTGATGTCTAAATGTGGGCGAGGCAAAGAAATTGGAAGAAAGAGCTATGTTAGGCCTAAAAAAATAATTGTTTGGTTCCAGTTACCCGACCCCACCTAGCTTTTCACTGCCGACCCTAAACTTTTTTTTACGTATTTGAGAAAAAAATAATAAAATTTAAAAAACTGTGAAGTCTCATGAGAAATAGTGGATGCAGAAACTGACATCAACTTAAAAAGACAAAGTAAAACCGTTCTTCCAATCTGTAATGGCACTATGCAAAATGCTCATAGACACACTACTAAGTTGGAAACCCTTGTTAAAGGGGAATGCCACTCCAAAAAATAAAGACATTTTCATACACTATGGATTCTGGAGAGTCATTTCATGATTTTACATGTCTCTACTTCCTGGAGTGGTGTTCCCCTTTAATAACAATATCTTTGGAAAAGATGAATGAAGGATAATTTTAATACCTGACTTCTTGACATAACAGGATTAGAGTATGGATCTTGGTAAGTACCATTACTATAACCAGTGTTCATACTTTGTGACATTAACATTACATCTCTTGCACTTGTTGTACCCTGAAACTATACACATACACACAAATAGAGATCATTAGAATTTTGTTTGGGAACCATGACAATAAACAGTCACAAATTTGAAAAGATGACTCTAAATGACAGTAAGATTAAATTATATACCCTGTCTAGATGCAAACATACACAAAAGAATCTCTTAACTTGTACCACAGATAGTGAGTGTCCATGTAAATGCAAACACGTCCTGCTATTGTTCCATACTTGTTGTGCATCTTCACTGTAAGTCCATGAGTCCAAAGCATCTATAACTGTTCTATGTGATTTAGTGTCCTATGTATGTGATGTAGTGTCCTATGTATGTGATTTAGTGTCCTACATGTATGTGATGTAGTGTCCTATGTATGTGATGTAGTGTCCTACGTATGTGATTTAGTGTCCTATGTATGTATGTGATGTAGTGTCCTATGTATGTGATGTAGTGTCCTATGTATGTGATTTACTGTCCTATATGTATGTGATGTAGTGTCCTACATGTATGTGATTTAATGTCCTACATGTATGTATGTGATGTAGTGTCCTATGTATGTGATTTAGTGTCCTACATGTATGTATGTGATTTAGTGTCCTACAAATGTATGTATGTGATTTAGTGTCCCATGTATGTGATTTACTGTCCTATGTGATTCATTACTGTCCTATGTGGAAGCAGACAACTCCAAACCAATTTGAAGCATCACTGATGCACGATTCATTTGAGACCCATCAAAATTTCCCCACCCCTCACTACATGTATGTGCTGACTCATAAGAAAACCCTCGCAGTGACACCGGCAGTGTTAATCATCTTGACCAGCTAGCTACATAGAGGGCTTACTGCCGATTTTAAACTTCAAATGAGGAACCATAGTTAAAAAAATAGCAAGGTTGTTATATCCAATATTAACTTTTTAATTGAAAATAAAAATAAATGATTGAAATACAGCACACGCTCCTTGATAACTCAGTGACCCCCAGTCACTGTATGGATGAGAAATTGATATTTATTTATAAGTTATAATTTAAAAAAATTTCTACCATGTTTTCCTACTTGGAAAAACAACATGAAACAGCTAGCATCAAATAGGTCTGTGATTCAAGTTCAATAACATGACAAAATATCAAAATATATGTAATTTTTTGTTATTATATGTACAATAACAAACATTTTACACTATCTTTTCACCTTTCATAATTCATCAAGCTAGAAACACAGACTTTGTCAAGGGTTTTTTACATTCTCTTTTCAGGTACAGAAACACAAAAGAGTTGTTTTATAAATTAAAATTGCAAAAAAAAATTCTCATCCATATGGTCACTTTAACATTGGGATAGAATTATTGACTGACTGTGCTGATTCCCCCATGCTAACACATAACAGCTATTGGTACTAAGGTTGTCATGAATTTCAAGGTAGCATGAACACATTGAAAGTGAGGGTGTGGCATTAATTAAAGAAGTCAAATATTGTAGAATATTATTACATTTACATCACGTGGAGGTTACTATGTATACTGCATACCATATACACCATGTTAACAAAATATGAAGCTATCAAACCATCAAAGCGACAATTGACCTTTAACCTCAGAAGTAATGATATATTAGGTAGTTGGGTAGTGTCATGAAGCGATCTCTGTAGTTTAATTTAGTAGTCAGTTCACGGTATCTATCTATGACCTTTGTACAGCAGGGTTAATAATGATCTCTTAGCAACCACTGTAGTTGATGAATTATGTTAGATACAACATAGAATTGTAGCAACAAGAACAGCTGCAGAGCATGGGTGGTTAGATGAATACCAGTCAATACAGGTAGTAGTATTTCTTGGTGTCAATTTTATCCTAAGTGGTTTCTCGTGTGTGTGAACACTTCAAAACCTACTTTAAAAATACCAATGTTGAGATAGCAGTCATGAAATGCTACTGTACAGAACAACTTTGTAAAAGGAAGGTGTGAAAAACCCCAATGTTTTCAGGTTAGTCCATACAGAAAATAACAAAACCAATATGGCTGAAATTTACACACTAATTCTCAGTATCTGCAATAGCATTTTACCTTACGCTAGAGGGTCAAAATAGAACAAGAAGTTTGACTTATTCTCACACACACCTATAGTAATGCATGTGAAGTGTGTGGAGCAAAAGTTATAGTGTTGACCAAGAAATTGAAGGTTCATTATTTTTATGATGCACCTTGACAGTAACATTCTATTTCAGTATTTCAGAATTACTTACTCTTGTCCTTGTGTCCATTTGAAAACTTTGGTCGTCATCTTCAATGTTATCGTCCTCAGCGTCGGCATACTCTACGGCAAAGGTTTTGGTGACTACCTTGCTTTCATTTTGACCATCTCTGAAAAAACAGGAACAAAGAGTGAAATTTAAATGCATGTATGTACTTATCTATAGTCATTATTTACGAATATAATTCTATGTTTTCATCTAAACAAAATATTATTCTATGTTAATTTGAGGTATGTGTATATACAATTTGACAACATGTTTTTCTCTTTTTTCCCCTAACTTAGAACTCAAACCATATTTTAATAAAGGCGACAATGAAACAAAATGATAATGGTCGCTGCATTCATTAATTCCTTTATGCATATTCTCAGATACCGTAGCACTTTACCAGACTGCATCAAAGCACAGCACAAGTATTGTTTCTGGCATGGACCAATAATACAAATGTAACACAACAGCCTGTTATACCTCTACAACTCACTGGGGAACATACAATCACTTTCAACCTCTGTAAGTGCATAGGATTAAAGTATTCACTTTACAACCTCACATTCCAAGTCAGCCACTCTAGTCTAACCAATCAGCCATCATGACCCCAAATACAATGATGCTAACATAAAGGCCCGCAACACAAAATAACATGTTCAACATTCAGTTTTTTTGTTAAGGGCAGTAAGTATGTAAAATCTACCCGAGATCCCCAGTCATTTTACCGGGGTTCCATACCCAAATTATGGTACAATGTATAGGAAAGTATACCAGTTTTACCATATTCCCTCACTCTGTTACCGGGGTTTCCCCAACCATAGCAAAAAACTCTGACATTACATGTACATTTCATCAAATCAGATTCAGTCATGATAGATATGTGAGAATCAATGTTCATGGATTCTGAGTAAAAAAAATTATAATTACAGAGTAAAAAATGCTTTAGTCACTGAGTCAGTCTTCCAAAGAAATTTTGACTGTAGGACTTTTCATGTGTAATACTACATAATTATATAGATATCTTTTATCATGAGTAAATTCAGTCTTTAGAAATCAATTTATTGACTACTGTAAATAATTTCTGTGTTACCTTGATACAGCTATAGCTTTCACAACTCGTCTGCCATGATTCAGTTGAAATGGTCCCTTGTAGCGCACTGTGCTACCTTTCCCTGGTTTACCAAATGGTTCCGGTCTTGATCCATTTGTTGTGAAAAATATAGATGACCCTGGAGTGGCTGGGAAAATGAATAAACAAAGATTTACAGAATTTCAATATCAGAAGGCTGAAATCAAGATTACTCTTAATCCTTTCTCTCTACCAGATATGACTCAGGAGAGTATTTATTTGTATACAAAAAAAACTACAAGTTGAGCAAAACAGGGTTAAAGTCAGTGGAGTAGTGGGTACAAATTTATTGAGAATAAAAAAAGGCACCAAAAAGTACTCAAATCACCGATGCTTCAAACTACAACTGGTGAACACATAGTCTAGGTTACCAAGACTATCATCCGGGTGGTCTCGTAGTAGAGCCCCAAGGGCGAGAGTCTGGGTAACCAAGACTGGTGAACACGTACTAAAAATATGATGTGCCATCAATGAATACATGTAGTTAGAATATAATAGTAACATGCAAATGGAAAGATCTTAGGAATCAGGCATGCTACAAACATTGACAATAATCATAATAAGCATAATTATAATTATTGCCCTATGTTTTTCTTCATTCAGCCAAGGAAAACACTTGCAGCCAAAGGGGTCCTTGTTACTACAAGGCTAGCGACTCCTAGTGACAAACCCTTCGGTCACAAGTATTTTACGTCCTCGGGCATAATTTATGAAAATTGGGAAGATAATGGATTTGGAACATTTTGACCCATATTTGGAGCACTGCAAAACCAGTGACATAGACACAGGTGGTTGTGATGTCGAACGACCAGGGTATATAATCCATATTTTGTGTTCAAAGACAATAACTTGGCTTGACTTTGGCATTATAATAAAAAATAAACATTTGTTGTTTGTAGTGATACACTATAAATTAATGTACATGTATACATCTGTCATCACTATGATGGCACTTGAACTACACTCTAAAACATTTTAGAAATTCCTGCAAATTCCACAGCTTGCAAAAAATTATGAAATTGTTATTTTTAGACATTTTGTTAGTTTTGGACTCTTATTTGTTGTAAACCAGTCTATTTTATGGCATTGTCAAGATGCATCGTCGCTAACCACAGACTCTTTTATGACACCAAGCAAGACACACCATCAACATAACAGAAAAAAATATCATCTCTGGTTTGCAAGAATCTATCTGTTGATATGACACCCTTATGACACTCATGATAAAGACTGAAGACATATATTAGGTGGTAACATCAGACTGATGAATACTATATATGAAATCAGAGAGAAAGACACAAATTTATCCTACCTGATTTAATTTCAATATTTGTATTAGAGTCTACATGATTCAAAGGTTTTCCTGCTTCAGGAATCTTTAGTGGTGTAATAACTGGTGCAGTAACTGAACCAGCTGGTGGCATCTTGACTTGCTAATATTCACTTGCTATTACAGCAACGCCTGTTTGAAAAGTAAAAACAAAATATTGATAAGTAAATTACATAATTATAACATAAATACATGCATATATATATATATATATATATATATATATATATATATATATATATATATATATATATATATATATATATATATATATATATATATATATATATATATATATATATATACATACATACATACATACATATGCACATACGCACACGCACACGCACACACACACACACACATACATACATACATACATACATACATACATACATACATACATACATACATACATACATACATACATACATATTAATTTAAGTTAATGTATGAAATTATATAGACTGAGTTTAACATGATTTCACCTTCTTGCTAAGGTTTTGAAAATCACACCTCAACGTAACTATTTTGAATTTTTTTTTAACTCATTCAAGCATGTCCAATATACGAGTACATTGATAGAGGGACTGCTATATATAAAGACAGACAAACTTCTCTATCATCAAATTGAATTTCTCATAATATCGATTTCAACTTTGTGATCACAGTAAATGTAACAAATTCGATACTCCAAGAGGTACAAACATCATAATGAAGTCTTGTAATGTAATGACCACGTCTGTTAGCAATAGTAGTTGTAGGACCTAATTCAAAATTAAGTGATAAACGGTTTTGTATACAAATCATATTGCATAATTAATGTTAATCGTTAATATGACAATATGACTTAGTATAAACACATTACTGCCACACTTGTATTGTAAATATGAGTATTCTGTTCCGTGGTGTAATAGACCATATAACTAGAGGCCAAACGGCGGCTAACCGTAACGTTTGACAGTTCTATATTGTACTGTTGACAACAGTGGGGACATCTTTTACAATATGTAGATATATTATAGTACTCACCGTTCAATATGAAACACGTATATCAAGGCTTTTTTCCTACCAAATGATGATTTTTGCAACTCTGCACCCTCCTTAGATATTAAATAACGTCCTGTATTTGAAATGGTGTAAACGGTATCAAGTTTGTCACATAAACACCGACCATGTGCCAAATAGTGTTTCATTGATTGTAACGGAGTCCGCTACCTCGCAACAAAATACAGCCAAACATTGAAGCTATCAAGGCCGCCTAACTCAGTGGTATTTACCCATACACAAATACCGTCACTAAACTTGGTTGCTAATCGTAATATATACATTTTCAATCATCACGGAATAGTACTAATATATTCATATACTCTTGATTAATCTGCGCTATTACATATTCATAATAAAATTACAAATAAGCTCGAAGCATAAAAAACGGGATTTGCCAACAGGCCAGGTGGTCTTTAAAGGATCATTACCCATGAGCCCTTTAGAGGTTGACCTGAAGATGACCCCGGTAGATGACCCTTTTCAAAATGTAGAGCGCCCTCAGGTTTTCTTAATTTTATTCTTTCTTTCTTTTTAAGACCCAAGTGAAACTTTATTCTCATAGCTAAAATCTATTCATACCATACACCTTCAGATACAAGAATACATAAATGTAATAAAATAACAATTTATTGATAATATTATATGCCAAAACATACAAAGTGAAAACAAAGAAAGTCAATAAAATCAGACTTGACTGAAAAACATTATGAAAGAATTTCAGCTGATAAAGTCAATTCGATGGGAAAGAGTTATAAAAAATCCTTTCCAATTAGTTAATAAAGCAGATTATAAGTCATACCATGACTGGCAGAAACTTCCTATAAATCAAATGAACATTGTTATTGTCACTGTGTACACACTATCAGTTACTACTGTGACATGAAATAGACCTCAGAAATAAAGTGTTTAAATTTTTGCTGTTACTTTATTCAAAAAAAAATTTCAACCCATTTTCAGTTAAAATCAAGGAAAAATCAGGGGTCATTATGCAAAATTTTGAAATAGAGGTCAGAATGTTATAGCATTAAGCTTCTCTGCTTCACAATACCATTTTAAATAACAATCCTTGAATAATATTCATGTACAAATTTTCAAAACCTTTGTGCATTCTTTCTATGTACAACCCAAACATACACTCATGAAATTCGTGTTATATGTTCGCTTGCCATTTTCATGTTACCTTTCTATGTACACCCCACAACTTATTTTCAGGAAATTCATGTTGTGCGTTTGATTTCATATCATCAAAGTGGATTTTCATTTAGTCATCAAACTGTTCTTTTAATGACATCTAAAATCATGTACTACAAAGGTTAGGTGATAGATACTATATAGTGGCATAAAGTGAAGCTTTTTCACGTAGGTTCTTTTGGATTGTGTAGCAAGCAATGGAAAACACCCTAGTTGTTTGTATTGCTAATAATTACAAGAAGAAAGTATAGTTACATATACTTTCCAATCAGTTGGACCCTTCCAAGGGCTTCACATACGCTCCATGTAGCAATCAATCTACACTCTACAGTCTATCTTAAATGCATCCTAACCCAGTATGTATATCAACTATGTATCATCAACTTGTTTACTTTCTAAAATAGTAAAGTCTAATTCTTGATTTAGAATTTCAGAAAACTCCTGTGTAAGCAAGTCATGTAGTGCAACTCCATCATGTTTGTATATCCATCTTCCATTGACATAATCATACCTTTTAGGACCACTGGAATCAAAGGAAGAGAAATAGAACCTTGGTGAATTGCTGGACCTATATTCATTTTACCAGGAAGTTATTAAAATCACTCACTTTATTCAATTCACTATAACATTGTTGACCAAATGTATAAAGATCTCACCTTGCAACAAGAACACATAAAAATGGTTGGATGTCATAGTTTCCACATATGACCTATATGCAAGTGCTAATTATCAATGTGATTGATGAACTTCATTTTTACGCTTCTAACCAAGACAAATTTAGAAACCTTTCACACCTTCAACGATAACAGGTTCTGTATTTACTATTGAGAGATGTTGATATTAAAGTTGATTAAAATTTACTTCTCATGTGATATACAGTGCTGGGTTTTTGTTAATATTTTAACGTGTTTACCATTTACTGTTTAATGTTTCTACATTGGTGTGACCGCTACAAATTTCATCGTGGTTTACATCATATTTAAATGTGCCAATGTCACACTTGTGACGTTCATTTAGGAGGCGGGGGAAGGGGTTTTGGCTTAAATGAACAGAGATTGTTTATTGAGCTTGTGTGACATTGTGCGACCATCCCTTAACAAGGTCTAGAATAACTTTGGTATGGCAGGACAACTTACCTGGACGGAGAGGACAACCATATCTGTTTGTTTGGAGTTTGTTTGTTGATGACATATGTACCTACACTTCCTCCAACTTTGACTGTCAGAACACCAGACTGGGAAGAAATATATCACACCACATTCTCAGACATGCATTCTTTCTATAGTCAAAAGCAAATCCCTGATAAGACTTCAATGCAACATGAATAGTTCCCCATTATGCAAATTTTAGGTCACTATGGGTCAATAGTCCATATTACCATATGGTATGATCTAAGCCAATCACTGAAAGCTATATAGACATGGTGTGTTATAAATGTATATAACACATCACTTTCTCATGCATATTGTAAATATTATATAAGTTTACCACATCAAAATGCCATTGTGTCTACTGACTGACTGACTAACTTGTTATATAATGTAAAATTCTTAAAATCAATATATTAATCTCAATGACCTTTATGGTATTTCTGTTTTCAAGTTAAATATATTTCCACAGTTAAATCTGATTAAAATCAGGTTGAACAGAAGTTTGCAAGAAGTCAGTTGTCCACAATTAATCTGATTGAATCTAGTCTAACAGAAGCTTGCAAGAAGTCAGTTGTCCAACATACAAACAATAGAGAATGCAAAAGACAAGCACACTTTAACATGAAATATGGTAAATAAGCAAATTGAGCCTTTTCCTAGACTGTAAGATATGTCGTATCATTCTGCCCTCACTGGCCTCCTCTCAAGGGAAGGGGTTGACAGATGTGTGAGGGCGCTGTCATGGCGTACCTTACCGTCCAGCCTTTTCCTTGATCAAACTGTCAATTTTATTGACTGTAACAAAAAATTTGACAATCGCTTGGTCACTTTGATTGTAGCCAGTAAATCAGACCATGATAAAAAATACTCACTGTAAATAAGACATCATATTCATCGGTAGTCTCACTAAGATCATCAAAACTTTCAAAATATTCAGAAAGAATGTCCATGGTGTCATCAGCTATCTTTTCATAGGTAATTTCATCTAGAATACTGAAGGTAGAAAGATAGACTTTTTGATGAGCTGACCCTAAAGTATGTTTTAATATTGAGCTTTGTGACATTGCGTGATCATCTGTTACAATAAAGTGGTTTGGAAAACAATTTTCATTTTATCAAGAGGGTATATGCAATGTGCATAAATGAACAACTGTATATATTTGTGCCAGGTTTGGTTGAAATCAGCCAATGCACATCAGATGCATAGGTGGACACATGCAGCTAAATGTAGTAGCCCCCCCCCCCCCCCCCCCCCCCGTTAGGGGGAGGGCTAAGAAGACATTTGACCAAAAATAACATTTTTTGGTTGTAGTTTGTATGTCAAATATCATGTCATTTTGTATTGAATAAATTTCCATCTACACATCCCTATAAATATACCCACCAACTTTCAGTTTTGAAATTTCAAAATTTTGTTTCAAAATTAATCCTGTCTTCAGACCTAAATTGAATATAAAATATAAGGGTCATTATGAATGAATAATAGTGAAGAAAGGTATGAGTTCATTAATAAAAGTATTCTTTTGTGGTAGCAGTACGACTCTACATCAAACTTACCTATTTTCAGAGTTTTTTCCTGATGAACAGTTTCTCTTCAGTATAGTATTTAATGCTGGTGAATATCTCTGTGATGAGATGATATTACTTGAACAGCTTTCCAAAATGTATTTTTTATTCTGCAAAATTAAAATGACAATTAAATTACATACATTGTGGACATTTGGGTAGATTATTACTTGATTTGCTGTTGCATTATATTGCCCATTCTCATACAAGCAAATATCGTAATATGTGTATACAGCATCTACACACACGCGCACACACACACACACACACACACACACACACACACACACACACACACACACACGCACGCACACACATGTATGCATGCACGTACACATGCATGCACACTCACGCACATTCATTCATTCATTCACTCACATTGCACTCCCTGCATTGGTATGAATGAAATACTTGTACTATGTTAGTCGAGCTTGTTTAGGGTGATAAATAAAATACCATTACTGTTGTTGTTTTCCTAAGGAAAATATCACACGAATCCTGCTACTACGAATATATCAATATACTGTACGCTCTACACTAAGATAACTAGTGTTCTTTCCAAAAAGGTAGGGGAAATATATTCAGGTCAAAAAAATGTTATATTTAGCCCGTAGACAAGGAAAACAACAATCTAAGAAATATTACACGCCCCTATGGGGGAGAACACAAAGTGCGTTAAATTCATTATTCGTATCCGTAAATCCACGATTCCAGGCATGATTTACGTGTCCCTGTGGACTGTACAATAATACTTTAAGCAAATTCTCCAAAATTATTTGTCATCGGAGTAAAACAAACACCTCGACCCACTTCACGTGGGTAAGTACACCATAGATAGTAGAAAATTACATTGTCTATAATGAGTAAACATATAACGTACTTACGTAGTGGCTGTAAGATGCGAACCTTACCGGTGTCAACAAACTGATCTGCCGTCGTCTGCATGCTGTGTGTAACCAAGTTACAATTTTGTTTCCATTTGCCACAAAACCGACAGTTTTTCTCAGGGTTTGACAGCAGAGTACAGTGCTCCATACCATCGTTGCAATTATTAAAATCGATATGCTATGTTATACCCCAAAATCACGTTTTTAGTGTCAATTTAGAACTTACATGGGCGCAACCATATTGGCTAGATGTGTTTGTTGGTTGTGTGTTTTCTCAACTTAGTTGTCGCACTGGAAGTGATCGCTTTCTTTCCACTGTATGTATACATGTATTTAAAACTCGTGTAAAATTATTTAATCAAGGAAATTGTTTTACTTATATACTTATAACATTAGCTTATTTCAATGTAGTGTTCTTTAATATCATTATTATACTTATGTACCCAAATAGAATTGTCAATTTTCTATACGGTTGTAATAAACTTCTAATTTAATCTATTATATAATTATAAGCTTAGTGCGAGTTCGAAATAAATTTCGACCGGTTGTATTTCCGGGCAAAACAGCTCTACTCCGTGTTGATGTTTTAATTTGTTTTCAAACTTCGACAGAAAATGAAAAAGTGAAAAGATCAATTTCCAGACTCACAAAATAAAATGAAAAAATAGAGATAAAAATCATTGCGAACAAAAGCAAGGCTACACTTAATAGTTTTGAAAAAATGGCAATTCTGATTTAATTGGTAATTTATACCTTTACAATCCATAAGCTTGCCTTAAAAAAACACCAGTCAATTAAAATTGCTTTAGGCGTAGTGGTATGATCATAAACATTATAGTAAATCATACATGCATATGTATACAAATGAAGTTCATTATCACAATATCACTTTACATTGGATGGCAAGGCTCCGGCCTACTTCACGGAGATGAGGGCGTCCACAGCTCTAGTTCCAACCTAAGGACAAATGGTAGTCACAACCTCATAGTTCTGCGATCTTTACTAATGTGGCGAATACTAGGGCTTTTGCGGTGTGTGGTCGAGACTGTGGAATTACATTCCAGAAGAGCTGAAATATTGAGATTAAATGAAACAGAGCGTTGAAGACACATCTTTTTAAACATTCTTGTCACCTGCAACGTTGTTAAAATCCCCCCCTTGAGGTTTTTTGTTTTAAAGTACAAGTTCTTTTGAGAAATTGTTGAAAATTTTACCCAATGCCTTATTTTTTTAATTATGTTTTGTGTGCTTTTTGAAAACTCTTTTATCTCATTGTACAGAGCCCTGAATATTTAAAAGAGAAAAGAAAAGAAAAAGCGCTTTAGAAACCAAATAACTGTTCTTGTTACATTTTTTTTTTCAAATGTAACTAATATCATCGAACTGAACCAGATGCTTTCAAAAAACTCCAGACAGGACTCAATATCAGTTCTCAAAAACTATAGAAAATGTATTCAAAGTTGATTAAACAAAGGCATTTCTCATTTCATCCGATGGAGGCCCTATTTGAGATGAACTTTTACTTCAAGCAGCCAGAGGAAGGAAGTTATGAACAATGTTTCGGTCATGTCACCCGCCACAACCTGGATCATTGGCACGCACACAATTATAATGCATGGAAGTGTGGAGGGCAGTAGGAGACGAGGGATATCGTGTGCAAATTTCGACTGAAACAATCTCGTCAAGAAGTGGACTAACCCTCAGACCACTAACGACTTTTTAGTAGTCTGAGACTGACCAAAGCATCATGTGGTAGAGCATAGTAGTGCAGAAGATATGAATGAGAGGTGTCAAAGTGTCCCGACTGTCTAGTCTATAACGTTTGACCTGACATGAATGCTACTCCAGGAAATAAAGATATTTTCATAAACTATGGGTTGGGGAGTCTTTTCATCATTTTATATCACCTACAATGACTTGCGTTTTCAGAGAAACATCACGTTGATGATCTTGTACTTTCTAGGTTATCTTTACTGTTGACCAATGATCATAGGATTAAGCAGAAATGCTATATTCATTGTTGAACAATGGATACTTCAGTGTAAGGGAGCCATAAGTAATGATAAAGTATTAAAGTGAAGGGCTGTGGAAATGGGGGGGGGGGGTCAATTTTTACAAATCGGTTCCCGTGCGCGGGCCATATTTTAGAAAACAGGATTAAGGGAGGGTCACATTTTACTTTGACTCATTTTAATGTCTAACCATGGATGTATTAGGATACATCCAAGGTCTATCTTTGCATTATGTTGTTACTTTTGCATCCTACCACTGCCACCGACTCCACATCGGTTATTGTTAGTGTTACGGTCACTATCGGTACTGCATGTAATATAATGACATATCAAATAAAATCCTTTCTGACAGTCATCCAGCAAATTCATTTTGAATAGTCAAAGCGTTGGTTATTTTGATCAAGAGTCTATTTATTGGAACCAGTTGTCTTCCTACATCATTGCCAAACTTAAACCTTCACTTTCAAGACCTGGTTTCCAGTTCTTTTTGTCTTCATACAGTACGTATAGTTGCACTGATCCCTGGTTATAACTCATCTCAAGTGATATTGACTACTATGACAGTACAGCATGAATGCGTTAGCTACAACAATCGCAAGTAGATCAGTTGAATCAATACTTTCTTTGTCATGCACTACACCTTGAATATGACCTTGCTAAAAACAAAGGCCACCAAGATATTTTTCGCATCTTTTTGTTCTATTTTGATTCAATGAACAATAGTTTTTTTTCCATTGTTCTAAATATAAATTGTTCTGTGGTCCTTTTATTACCCCGTAATGAGATGTTATCTATTGTATATCATGACCATGTTAGATTGGTTTTGATCATAATATTCATATCAAGGTTAAGTCAACAGAAACTACCCAAACTGATCTACCCACGATCTAGCATGTAAACCAATAGTCCGTCAAGCCATCATTTTCGCATTCTAAATTCAATATTTTTGTTCTTTAAATTTGTAGTCATTTTTTGCACACCAATGTCCGCCATTGCCCTTGTCAGAAATGATCGAGCGTCTTGAATTCAGGCAAATGTCACAAATATACTATAGTATAACAATATAATGTATCATTGTGATGACCAGTGACGGTGCTTTTGTGAGTATTATTCGTACATGCTGCGAACGTTTTTTTGTGTGTGTGTGTGGGGGGGGGGGGTGTACAAGGACCATCTGGAATGGAATCGTAGCCCTTACGCGGCCGTTGAATTGTGGTTCAGTCTCACGAACTCGAAGCAAAAGTACGCCCTCTCCTGATTATCAAACCTGACAGCTAAAGTCTTGGAGTTTTTCTTGGGGGGCTGGGGGGGGGGGCTGGGGGGGGGGGTGATTATATGCCAGCCAACATGACTCTCAAGTTATAGGTAAACGTGCACGTACACACACGCTTCAACAAATAAATATAATTTTTTACTAATACATTTGTAAAATCCTTGCGCTCTCGCTTTAATAATTTACACCAAGTCTTCATTTATCTGTGTCTATGAAGCAGGTGATAGCCAAGGGAAGGTGTACTGTGTTATGTAGTATCTCACTTGATAAAATCGCCCTCTAATTAACATGTACAAATGTCTAATTATTGGCATTGTAACAATTTTCAGTGAATATATTGTTGGCATTAGATTGAGAAAAAAATTGCTCCAGTTACATGCAGCTTTGAATAAAACGACACAAAAAAAACTTGACGATTGCATGTAAGGACAGGTGGGTGTAGACTACACACACAAAAAGCATGCTGCAGCAACCGTTCCATTACATATTGATGATCATAAAATTATTGTCCAATATCAAAGCGTGTACAGTAAATTACAACGCTCTCTCGGGGTGGGGGTGGGGGTGGGGGGGTTATTTGTTTGCACATAAAAACTACAGGTTGGGAAAAACAGGATATTTGTCAACAGAATCGCAAATGACTGGTTTAATTTAGGGTCACTATGGCCTATAATTAAATGGCCGTTTAGGATCACGATTCATTAAGTTCGCACCTTTTTGAAGCCAACTATAATGAAACTTTAACGACTTCCCTGGCATTCGATGCACGACCTGACGGAAACAAGAAGAGAACATTTCTCAATTCAAAAGAGCCAAATAAAAATGATTACACTCGAATTAGTAAAAGTCTAGGATAGATTTTTGAAGAAGGGATACTGAGTCTCCCTGGACAACATATGTACCTACAACCTATCCAATTGTCGGCGTATGTACGCATTTTATTGATATTTACTGTGAAACAGGGCGCAATTCCGACCCATTACTATTAGTAGATGTACACACATGATCGGCCCTGAAGCGGAAAGTGACAAAACGATTTCTTTTGTCCAAACACGTTATGGCGTTCTGCGTCCTAGAATTCCATACATATTTCGTTAGTTGCTACTAGAACTACTTAATTTGAAGAGAAATGCAACAATGGAAAAATGCTAAAAATCGTATAAACAGGAAGAAGAATAACGAACTTATGAAATGAAAAGTTCTCACAAAAAACTAAGTAGAGTTAGTTTACAGATTGACGTCTTGTTAGCTTACTGTACTATCACTTGTATTGTGTGCGTAAACTTATTCATTTGAAAACACCCAGCCCGTTCAGATAAACCACAATACTCTTTCTATATTCTCTCGAGTTCTTGATGAATTCTTGCAATTTCACATCTTAATGCGGCATGGTTTAATATAAAACAATTTAGATTCTCTCAAGCTCTTGATGTATAGAACTCCCACCAACGAGAGGACTTGCGAGCATTTTCAAGTGTTCAGGGATCGGATACCACGTCCTCAGTTCAATCTACGGTTTAGGTATATAAACCACAATGTGAGTTATGTTTTTGGTGGATAAAAATCATACGTCCCTGATAGAATCTAAACATAACAGAGGGAACAGTTTACTAGGATGATGGGTAATCCATTGGTCCATCCTTTTATCTTTCTGATCCTCAAAGAATTAAGGGTATATTCGTAAACCTCGGGTTCTGCAGAGTCAGTTAATTAATTCATATCACCTACAAGAATGTTAAGAAATGTTCATTGTCCTCGCAGTGGTCCAGTGTTGCATCATGGGAGTCAACATACATGCATATATATTAGATGAACAATAAGTATTCATGACTATTCATCTGAAGGTAATATGAAAACAGAAAGACATTAAACTGAGGCCGTAACAACAGTTCCAGAATCTCAATGAGCGTTATTGGATATAAAGATGGTAATCTTCGTACATCAAGTCATTTAGGGATGGGATCATACAGAGAGAGAGGCCCGGAAAGCAAGGAAGATTTTTCAAAACATTGTATAATTTTATTTCGTTTTGTGAGGTACCATAATTTTCTACTTTAAGGTTTTCTGTACAAGAAAGACTACTTGCAGTGGGGTATTTAAAAAACAACAACCCAATGCCATGTTGCCTAATGGACGGATACAATGTCTAAGCATGTAGGAGCGTGAAAAGTGTTATCCCTATATCAATACTGAGTCTACTACCACATATTTGATACGTTGTCATATCATGCTCCGCCACATGTGAAAAATATTGCCTCTAAATATATGTATAGCGATCAGTTAGCAGCATCGTTGATGAATAAAATATATTCCACGTATTAAATGTAGACTTAACATTTAGAATGCTCATGTGTAAACTCGAACTTTGGAACAACGATTGTTGAAAGATCTTGGGGGAAAAATAAATGTACTTTGAAATAATTGATAAGTTTACGAAATCGTTGACATTCTGTCTTGAAAAATAAACAGTGAAAATGTCAAAAACAAGTAGAGTGACAACACTGAAAATTCAGGAAAATGTCTATCACCTAGAGGAAAAAAATAAAACTGTGTTTCCAGGAATCAATAATAGTAATGGACCTGGCAAATTAACAAAACAAAAAAATATTGCTAACAATACACAAGAACGCAACCCTAGAAAGGAAATTGATTGAGCAATAACTGACGGACCTGACGAATGTGGGTTATGGAGTGAACTTATAGTACATGACTGTTTTGACCAATTACAGAATTCCTATCCCAGTAATGGTGATTGGAAGTGAATGACGTCATCTGTATGTATTTTTTTCTCAATGACCTTTCTGATTCGTAACTTAAAACGTATACGTACAGTATACATAGCCCGGGGGCACGAGAATGAACAGTGCTTGAATGTGTCAACGCTCTGCTGTGCGGAAACTGCTGAATTGCCGAACTTCGTCAGATCGTTGAAATGGTTGTCGACTCGAGACAATGAATTCCTGTTGGGACATAAAATGATAATAATGAAACCCAACATAATGCAGATAAAAAACAACAACAGATATCACAAGTTGTGGTTTTCTTGGGATATTTGTGTACACTGCGCTACAAATACATATGCATTAATCTTCTGTGATAAGTATTACAACCCATAATACCAAAGTAAAGCGTTTTCTGTATGTACCACAATGGTTTGTAGCATCTATATCAAATACAACCCATAACACCAAAGTAAAGCGTTTTCTGTATATGTACCACAATCGTTTATAGCATTCATATCATGTGTAAAAAAGTATACCGTTTCATTTGCTAATTGACCACACTAGAAAGGCTAAATAAACCAACTGAAACAGTATACCTTTACACTTGATATGAATGCTATAAACGAGTGGAGCACATATATAGAGAAAGTACTTTACTTCACTGTTACCAGTTGTAAACTCAACATAATTATATAAATATGTAAATTGTGTTATGTTAGCAAATCAGTGTACAACTTACAAGAGCGCTATCCAGAGAGATGGGGTGGAAGGGATATATAGTTATAGGCTAAAAATCATGGAAAATGGGGGAGGGGGGGGGGGTCGCGATCAGATGTAGATCATCGCCACTTTTCACTTTATGCCTCCGACCCCCTCACCCATTCCTTCGACCCCAGGACCGTAAATAATGATGGTTCACTTAAAGATAAGTAATGCACACATAGACTTCATTGGCCTGCTGTAGAATAGCTCAACAAATGTTTTCAAATTTCTCAAACTTCGTGATTTTTCAAAAGTACGAAAATTTAATACTTGATTTACAGAATTCCCCCTTTTTTCCTCAATAAAGCAATTTGGTAAACACTACGTATGGCTGTATGGCCGGGATGGGCGAGTTTGAAAACATTCTTACGTCATACAGTGAACACAAAATCAAATTTCTCACTCTAAATGCATATGAGGTGAGATCACCGCCAAATTAGAATTCCTTTATGTATGATTTTGTTATATTTAATCGTGTAATCCCTTATATATCATTTTTACCCCAGTTATTTCAACATTATTTATCATTTTTCTATCATTAAGACGGTTTCATTGTTATTTCGTATTTCTTTATTTAATGAATATTTAATTATTATTTGATGATGTTACCATTATTTGATTATTCTATATTTTGTACATTGAGCATGCAAAGCTAGATATGACGTCATCACGGCTAATGTTCGGATTTTTAATTAGCAGTTGTATATAATTAATGGCAGTTTGAACAAACGATTACAAGGCATATATATTGTCTTGTCCTATGCTTAGTTTCTACACTGTCATTACTTTACGTTCACTCGGGAAATAATAGCCGGATATGTGTACTACGTATGGACCAACGCAGAGCAAAAATGATGCATCCGGACCCTCCCGCCATAAAAAATGAACCCATCCTTTGAAGGGACGTTTTTTACTCTCATTTTTCAAGATATGAACAATTTAACATAACGCGTGAAAAGACGTATTACACTCCCTGAAAGCAACAAATAAATAAGTGAATTTTGATATTGCTATAGGATATGCAATCACGACTAAAATTAATTTATCAATATTTTGATCAGACACAACTTCATGGTGACAAAGCTTACTGCTGTGCGCATGTCACAGGAAAGCTGTACTTGGGTGATGTTGGGTAATCAGTTATAAAAATTCACTGACGCAAGTTAGTACTCGTCCCAATCGAAGTTTACGGTATATTCAAATTAAAAACAAGCATCTTTTTTTACATTGCATTTGATTACATGTTAATGTAAACTGTGTTGGTTTAATTGGCCGTGAAGAGAATGATTAGTGAAGACAACAGTTGTAGGTCAGGGCATGACTTGACATTTCAAAAACGGCGATCGATGTTAAAGATCGCACAAAGATTACTATGAAAGTAATAAAATGCAGTTCTGTTTAAACTACAATAATATTATATACAGAATAGAGGCGTTTTATACGAATTGCTGTATCTCGCGATTGGCTTTGAAATGTACGTCAGCAGTAGCGTCACATGGCAAAGTTACTAGTACATGATTGGCTAGCTGGCTATTTGAGCTTTGACATCATCAGTACATTATCGATGCACCGAGCACCGACGTGAGAAATTGCTTCCTATGCGAAAGCAGCTGCCGTTTCGGACTTCTGTGAAACTGATCGAGTAATATTTCAACATTGTATGCCTCTCTCCTACAGTAGGAATTTTGTGTCAGTCGGGTCAGTGAAGTGTGTGATTGCCATTGAATATTCTTCGATTCGTTCTGCTCCCTCTCGAAAGTCGGAAGTTTTTACATGCGTTTCGTTACCCAACATCATCAGCTGTGTGTTTCTGTGGTTTCTACATTGTTCATCGCCAGTCACCGTGAAGTCAACGGACAGGTATTCTTCGAGCTTGCAGTGATTTGAAGTTTTTCACTTTTTTACCCTGAATAATTCATACCAACAGAAGACGATTATCAGAACGGTCTCGTACATGGCAGCCGTGTTGGTTGTTTGAAATTCTCGCTATAATGCGAGGAGACCGATAACTAGCAGGAAGAGATGGGCTGCGCGCCGAGTATTCACGTTTCACAGAGTGGAGTTGTATATTGCCGTGACTCGGATGAATCAAACTCGCCGCGCCCGTCTTCTTTCTCACACCACCAACAACAACATACCCATTTGATTCGAAGCACTGACATTACCGAAGCTGGTCCGTCCAGTACAGGCGTAGCTGGTCCGACACAAGTTGGGCGAAGAGATAGACGAGGAACTATTAGTATTGAAGCAGAGACGCAAACTAGCAGATCGACCGCTGAAATGAGGGTAAGTATTATGGAAGGGCCTCTGCTGATATGTTTAGTGCTCGAAAAAAGAAATAACATTCCTAAACCAAAGTCAGAAAACATGAACCAAAATTGCCTTGTATCTTTATAAATCTCCAGTTTAATTTTCTTGGTCTTATTTATCAACACCTTCAGAGTCTGACGCTTTCCTGTGTGGTTTACAGTGATGACAAAGGAAGCTGTAGTTTTTTGGATGAAATCGGTTGCCTAGTTACCATTTCATTACACTACATCACATAGCTTGGATGTTGAATCTAATTTGCCAATAATCCAGTAATCTAACAGCTATAACATAACAAGTATAATTTCTGTATTTTTTTCTCTACTAAAAAAAAAGAAAAAAAATGATCAACAACAAATATTTTAACCGTTTCATTACAGGATGTACTTTCTCATTCGTAAAATTTGATGTTGCAGTAAATCATATAAATGATTATTATTATTTTTTTGCTTGCGGGGAAAAACTTTAACTTTGTTCATTCTTTCCATGATGTTATTCCCTATTTTTTTTTCAAAGTTATCATTAAAAACATGAAAGACACAAAATTAGTTGTTCCTGTGAAAGGAAACTGGTTTTATTATCTGTTTTCAATGGAAATGATATGAAATATTTGGTGAGATGCCTGTAGGGGAAGTAATGACAAAGGTTGCCTTGAAAATTGGAAAGTATTACTCTACAACCTTAAGTGAAATTGTTATCTGATTAATCTAAGGTATGACGTAAATGTTGCCCTTTGATAAGTGTGTGGTATACATGAACATGGGGGAATCTGAACTTTTTAAAACATATTAGATGCACACATTACCAATATTATATGTCCCATCAGAGATATCCACTGAATTCGATAACATATCTTAATCTTAACGATTCAACTCTTAGTCATTTTAGCATCTTCAATATACTTAAGTTTGTCTTTGTTTCATTTCTTTATAATTATATAGGGTGCTTCAAAGGAGCTCAATTTTGGTCCCATGAAAGTGACATTGCCACCTATACAGGTAAGTTGTCATAGCAACAAACCAGAAACAAGTAAACACATCAGTCAGATGATGTCTTGTGATTGTTGAAATGCTGTGTTCAAAGTATCTTGAAGTCATGATCAAGGGATGTTTTAGCATTACAGTGTTGGTTTTATAGCACTGTAAATAATGATATGTGTATCGATGCAGAGTGCATGTACCGAGAGAGGTGATGCATACATAATGCATAGATAGTTCATGTGTATTAGTGTCAGTGGAGCCCTATACATTGTTTAACCCCTTCATTCCTCTGCTGTGTGGTTAGGTCCTAGCGTTTCAAGTGTTAAAGGCTGGATTTGTAATCAGGAATATGGGGGTACTGGGTGGGGTGGGGTGGGGGTGGGGGTGGGCAGGGGTGGGGGTAGGGTCAAATGGTTTAATTTATTTTGAGTGTTATAAATGTCAGAATCTATCCTTGAATTATGGTGTTGTTGGTGGAAATTGTAGAGATTATGTGATAAGTCTAACATCTCTTTTTTGTAGTTAGTCTAAATGAAGCAATTTGAGGATTGATGACTGTTAACACACCAAAAGAGTCTACTGACAACTATAAAGTTCTCTTGTGTGTGGTTTTGATAAAGCAATTAATCCTCTCATTTCACATGGATTAATTATTCTTGCACATTTCTAGTGTTAATATAATTATCTTGAATAATGTTGTTGTTGCTCCTGTACATGTTTTCCTCTTAGCATGCGACAATTATTTCTTGTCATTTAAAACTGTTTTGGATAAAAAGAAATGAAATTGCAGTGTGTTTATTCTTGTAGGCTCTTTCTCTGATTTCTAAGAAAATGAGTCTATTCAAAATATTCAAAATACAGATTTAGAAAACTTGACAGCTTAGAATCAGTCACACCTAGTTTGATTATGTAAATTTGTTTATAGTTTGATTATGTAAATTTGTGTAGAGTTTGATTATGAAAATTTGTTTATGGTTTATGTAAATTTGTTTATAGTTTGATTATGTAAATTTGTGTATTCATTTAGTCACTTCAAATAAGAAATACGTAATATAGAAAGCATCTGAGGAATATTTCCTACAATATATACCTTTGTGTGGAATCCTTGACCTGTGTTGCCTTTCAAAGATCGTTAATATGTCTTTGTCAACAGGTGACATTAGTTAACACCTGTTAATGGTACTGTAGGTAGGAAAACAGAATATGTGATTGACGCACTGTTCCCAGACTAGAATTGAGAATATTTTGATGGAAAATCCATGAATTTCATCATTATGACATTAGCATTCTGTACATTTCAACATAGACAGTAATGTTAAAAAGAGGGTCAGGAGTTGAGAAAATGTCATGGAAGTACTTCATAAAAACGATAAAAAATGATTTTAGCTATTTGACAGGAGAATGTGAGTTTTTATCTGTACTTTTATGTACTATCATCGAGATGACATCGGACAAACATCTCGTTGCCATAGCAACAGCTTTGTAATGGCTTAGTGTTTTTCTGTCATTGTCACCACCATCTGACTGATGAGGTGAAGTTCAAGTAATGTCAAACGTGGTCAATGGAAAGGGTCATGGGGTATGGCTGTTGTTGACAAGATGTTGACAAGATGCGAGTGTTCACAGCATGTTTGTTTATACCATGAATCTCAAAAAAAGGTACTGATTTCGGATTTGTTTTAAGTGTCAGTGTCCTACTATCAACCAAAAAAAAGAAAAAGGTATTTAAAATGTAATTAGAATTATTTCTGCCTGAAATAACAACAAAAGTATGCAGTTGTACATATAGGAAATGAAATGAAATGAAATGAGAACCTATACATTTGTGAAGTCATTGATTTTTTTAATATATGAAAGTGCACAATGTACTGCTGATAGCGTTTTACTACATTTTACCCCTGAATGTGAGCCTTTAATCATTCGTTCATTCATTCATTCATTTATTTATTTATTTATTTATTTATTTATTCATTCATTACATTTTGTTCAGCCCATAGCAACAGCAAAATGATGAAAATGATTGCATAGGTAACAAAGAACAGGATTGGATCAGCATGTAGATAAACATGAAAAATAATTAACACATAAATTCTACGCTAAAAGCTATCGGGTGCTATTTTGGTTACTCCACATTCAACAAATGGCAATTTTTTTTCTCTCAAGATTATTTGTTGGTTGCCATGATGGTTTAGAAGGATCAACATTTTCTAGTTGATTGGTAGTAATCTAGTATGGTACTTGTTACATTTGAGTACGGATCATGATTAGTTATAAACATTTCAAAGTAGTCAAAAGAGAGGTAACGAGGAAAAGAGCTTATTTCTCTCAGACAAGTCAATTTTATCTGTACATGTAACGTTTATCGTTTGTAATTTTAGATGCGTCCAATTTGTCATGATTTTTAGATGTGTCTAATTTGTCATAGTGCCCTGAAACCATTTCATGTTGAATACCGGCAGGTATAATTTTCTATGAGAAAGATGAGAAATCAAAATGAAACCTGGTACAACGATTTGAGGTTGACAGTTTGACTAAATTTCTGACAATCGCAAGGTTTAATTTCATTTTATAACGTTACTATATACTAATATAAAATCTAAAATTGTTCATCTATCTGCTGTAAACACTTGGCATTTTTATTTCCAATTTCCCCCACAATTCAAATATTTAGTTTATTTTACTTGTGGCAGATCTGTAAAACATACCACGGTCAGCAAGTAAACGCATAAGTACACTTTATTATTTTCGATTTATTCTGTTTTTTCTTCTGTAATCTAGATGTTGAATTTCTTGATGATGTTATAAAACCTAGCATAGTAGGTAAACACATGTATACATATATTTAGCTTTTTATTGTTTTTTTTTCTGTGGTCTGAATATTGAATCTCTTAATTTTGTAAAACCTAGCATATAGTCTGCTGTGAAACACATACATATACACAGTATTATTCTGGTTTTTTTTTCTGTGATCTAAATATTGAATCTTTTGGTAATATTGTAAAATCTAGCATAGTTTGCCAGTAAACACGTATATATATACACAGTATTATTCTGGGCGTTTTTTCTGTAATCTAAATATTGAATCTCTAAATTTGATAAAATCTAGCATAGTCTGACAGTATACCTATACATTGTATTATTCTGGGCATTTTTTCTGTAATATAAATATTGAATATCTTAATTTGGTAAAATGTGAGCCCGTAAACACATATATGTATAATGACGTACATACATATAGTCTGCCTGTAAAGAAATACATGTATATATATACATATATTTATCTATATATTCTGTTTTCCGCAGTCTGATTATTGAATCTATTTATCTGTTGCCAATTCTGTAAACCGTAGTTGAGTCAGCCACTAAACACAGATTGTCTTACCCTTTTTACTCCCCATGTTTTTACATTCACCATATTCAATCACACTTATCTGTCGGCAATTCTGTCTGAACAGTAGTCCATTTTACTCCGTTAGTATCGCCGACATTTTCTTTATCCCTTTCTTGCCCATCACCAATTTGTCTGAGTATACTAATCATGTATATACAGAATTAACTGTGTATGTATTCAGACTATTATCCATTAATGTGAGTGTCATTCAGGTTGTATGGTGTATTCACCGACGGTGTGCCACAGCAATCCCCGTTTCTTACGATATCAGTCTAGGCGGGAGTATTGAGCTAGTCATGCGTTTGATTGCCTCAATTAAAACATGTTTCCCAGCTGTAAGAAATTTTCCATATGGGAGATATGCCAAGTCTTTACCAATAACAAAATGGGCTCATTAAGATTATTTATTGGTTTTTAATAGCGCATGTCAGATGATTAATAATTCAGTAACGAATACACATTGAAAAGCGTAATGTGTGATGGTTATCAGAAAGTCAGGGAGGTTCTTGACATAGCATAATAACATCTTTCAGAGGCTGACTAATAGAAAGAATGTCAATTAACAGACATTGTGTTCACTAGGGAACAAATTAGGCCATTAAAAAAGGTGTTGTCTGTTGGGTAAGAATGAAATTGGTGTGGAGGAGAATAATCCAAGCATTGTATTGGAAAATATTATATTGATTCAAGGACAGTGTGATTGGCATGGACTCTGATTTTGTAGTGACAGATTGTGTGTGATAGTCTTGTTTTTTTTGTCATCGATCTGATAACGAACACACGTCAAAATGAAGTCTCCAACATTATGTGTATGATTTGGAAAGATCAACTAGTTGTAGAGATTCTGTTGTGGAATTCGGATTATATTTGACATCTATTTATGTATGCATCATTCATGTACTCAAAGTCTACAAAATGTCATGCAATCTGAAATGGAGAATTTTTCACTGAGATTCTGACTAGAATATCATCACAAATCCGTACATTTATATCGAGGGGACTGAGCCCCTCAGTGGGTGAACCGATTCTGCCAACTATTAAATCCATTCGATGTTGTCACGTGAAATGAGGACTGATACATAATATATACATGTGTAGTATGTGTGGCTAAAGAACGAGAGGATGTAATAATACATAAGCAGTGCCCCCTAATAAAAATTAAAAACAATATATTTTTGTTGTGAGTCAAATATTACATGAAAATGGGTTTTAAGTTCACAAATTTAAATTCTAATTATTGCACCAAAATATTGGGTTCATTAGTGTTCTCTGAAGTCACGTGACTTCAGACAATTATCCCAAATTCTTGGAAGTTGGTAACGTCCCCCCCATCACGGTTCATAGATGGTTTTAAATGGGGTATGTTGTGAGTCACCACATTCAGAAAAAACATGACATTTTGGTGGGTCATGAACGGTTCTAGCTCTGTGTCAGTGGTATGTCAAATTGACTTTTGCGTATTGTACACAAATAAGTAACCCACATCTACTCTATAGGAAATTGTGATTACTTAGTTTTGTAGTGTAATTTAAAATAGGTGACAAGCTCCACAAGTGCTCCTGGTATTGTGAACCTGAAAATGTTGATTCATAGAACTTAAAAAAAAAATAGCTGATCATAATATACATTTGTGAAGTAAAAGATAAATTGGTTTTAAAAAAAAAACATCACATGACTGATTATTTTACATTTATTTTATTACTCATGATTGTAGATTATTACATTATATTCATTTTCATGTCTTGAGGTAATTAAAAAAAAAATAAATAAAAAAAATAAAAAATAAAAAATACCCGCCAGTTTGTATAAATCACCTTTGATATTAAAACAATGTAGGGGGTATAGGGAGAAAACGTATATGTAAAATTTGTGCTGTTAGAGAAAATACTACTGTTACAGTTATCAATTTCGCTATATATTCACATCCTGGTTTGTAGTAGCTACTTCAACTTCTGTATTATTGGCTGACAGTGGGATGTATGCAATGTTCTATTTGCCATATTAATTAATGTACATTTGTATATAATACAGAAGTCATTAAAAAAACTACAATGTCAAAGAAAAAGAGTCTTTTTTTTCTGCAGCGTTTTAATCACGGTTTATTCCAACACGTACTGGTTCTCTTTTGACACCTTTGTATGTTTCAATGCACAGAGGTAATTGCCCTTTATTGAAATTGCTATAGGACGGACCAGACTGCTGCTGTCTTTCTAAGTAAGCAGTAAGACTACAATTTAAATGTCAAATTTAGCATAAAGTGTATATGGTCCTGAATGCAACAGACTACCGAGATTATAATTTGGTTGCAGTAAACATTTCATTTTATTTCAAATTTTAAGGGTTTTTATTCTTGTCCATTGAGATGCAGACAGTTAAATATGTAAACAGCTAAGAATGGATCAAATGTGTGGCTGGAAGAATTAAAATGAATATGTACATAGTGTGTATGTATTTCTTGTTCGATGTGCAGTACTTATATAAAACAGTTATTTTATAGTCAATCTTGTCTCATTTTCTCTCTAAATGATGTTATTCAGACATAACAAAATGATTATGTCATCCAGACCTCACATAATGATGATGACAATGATGCAGATCTCACAAAATGATGATGACATTCAAACCCCACAAAGTGATGATGTCATTCAACTGTCAAGATGTCATCAAGACCTCACGAACTGTTGATGTCATGCAAGCATCAAAATTTCACGTCGACCTCACAAAACTATATTTATTATGCTGAAGACTTAATAACGTAGTAACTGGTAATAGTTCAATTTGTTGATTTATGGCCTAAAAGTCAAATAAAACATAAATATTAATATCGAAATGGTTGCTATGTTACCAATACAGTAAGCCTTGCTAATTTATGAGGAGTACCTTATCAATAAATTTTTTATTTTATCATAGTTATATTTTGATTTCGTAAGTGAAGATGATTGTAGTTGGTTACTGTATATTGTTACTACATTTGCAAGATATGAAATTGGTTATCAAGTTAGGGAGTCAAATCTCAGCAGGTCACATCCTGTGATTCTGTTCCTTTCGGAGAACTGTCAAAAGATATTTTATCAAAGGCGATGTCATTGACTACAAGCAGTGGACTTGCATCTCTGGGCATGTTATAGAAATTTTCTTTCCATTTTGATATAAAGGTCAATAAATTCAAGATAATATCTTTTATAAAAAAGAGTATAATTTAGAAAATCATCATTTTGTGTCGTGTGATGAAAGTAAGACCAATAATTTAATGACTGATCTTTTGAAGGTGTGAGCAGTACAAGTATTTTTAGAAATATCTGAAGTAAATTGTCATAAAATCAATAACTTACATCTATATTCTTATGCCATATTTGTGTGTACATGTATTTTGTGTATGCTTGTGTGTGTGTGTGTGTGTGTGTGTGTGTGTGTGTGTGTGTGTGTGTGTATGTGTGTGTGTGTGTGTGTGTGTGTGCGTGTGTGTGACTGCGTGCCTGCCTGTCTAGTCTGTCTGTCTCTGTCTGTCTGTCTGTCTGGCTGTCTGTCTATGTATGTATGTATGTATGTATGTATGTATGTATGTATGTATGTATGTATGTATGTATGTATGTATGTATGTATGTATGTATGTATGTATGTATGTATGTATGTATGTATGTATGTATGTATGTATGTATGTATGTCTCAGTCTGTCTGTCTGTCTGTCTGTCTGTATGTCTGTCTGTCTGTCTGTCTGACTCTCCCTGTCGGTTTGTTTGTCCATCCATCCATCTGTCTGTCTGTCTGTCTGTCTGTCTGTCTGTCTGTCTGTCTGTCTGTCTGTCTGTCTGTCTGTCTGTCTGTCTGTCTGTCTGTCTGTCTGTCTGTCTGTCTGTCTGTCTGTCTGTCTGTCTGTCTGTCTGTCTGTCTGTCCTGTATACATATTTCTTCATATGTGAACAATTCACCCACCACATATTGTGCCATGTGTTATTTACATCATTTGCTAAACATAGCCTGGTTGTATTCTTAGTAATGCATATCTAATATGTTAGGTTACCAGGTAGTTACTTATTATCTTACAGGAGTTGACCAAAAGTTGTGTGTGTTAGTTTTAACAAATTGTTAACCTCAACTAATTAAGTGCTATCTAATAGTTTGACATTAGAAAAGATGTACATATATATATATATAATCATACAGATTAATTTGTTGACCAGTTCAGAATTTGTCAAAGTGACAGGTTTATTGAATTGCAGCATTCTTCCTAGAAGAAAACATTCCCAAGACAGCCTAAAGACCAATACTTTTACAGTCTCTCTGGTCAAAAGCGAGGGAAGGTTAAACTTCACGAAGTGAACCCCTTTCAAAAAGTAAAGCTTTTGACATCTAGTAACATTGTAAAAATATATGTAGTATCTCAAGTTGGGTAACTGTTTTGATACTCCTGATATCTTGACATCTGAAAGTGCTTTCAAATGTATACGATTTTTGTTTCCATGAGAGGTAGCTCAGATATTACAGGTGATGGGCTCAAAACCCTTATTACCTTCTTTACAGGGAAAACGGTATTACAATCTGACCATGTAGCCGAGAGTAGTGTATGTACGTCCTTTAATAGTTCAGAGCTATCTGGTGGGGACATACTTGTACTGACGTAATGACATTGCCACTCAGGTAGCCTTTAACTTTATATTCATCCAGTGAATAACTGACTTCTAAATTTATTTGCCTAAAACTACTAAGGTGAAGGTGTCCACTGATGTCAGATTTCAGTGACCTGGTTTTGTCTACAGATGAAAGGGCATGAACCCTAAATATAGGGCTGTAACCATTCGTACCATTACTCCGTCAGCATTTTATCATGTACGGTGATGGCAACTGAGGAATTTTTCTTATAGATGACTGTTTTTCTCATATTCACTATTATACATGATCTGATTAGGTGTCTGGAGACAGCTGATGACTGTTCATCATGTTGTAACCAATAGCAACAGTGAAATGGACACCACTAGTATACCCACAATGCATCAGTAAGTGTCATGGTGAAAATCAATGCTAAAATAACAAAGTAGTTGCTGGTTGATAAACAAAATGTCTACATAAACACAAGATACAATGTATGCATAATATGTATCATAAGTGTACTAAATTTTAGAAAATATGTAATTCTATCCAACCAATGTTTTAATTTTGTGTTAAATGGTTTATAGTATACATAGATAACTACAGGCTGAATATTGCACTGCAATGATATACACATACGTATAATTAACAAATGTTTGAATTTGCA
Source organism: Glandiceps talaboti (assembly GCF_964340395.1). NCBI lineage: Eukaryota > Metazoa > Hemichordata > Enteropneusta > Spengelidae > Glandiceps > Glandiceps talaboti. The sequence continues at coordinate 10,529,281 of NC_135560.1, read as the reverse complement.
TAATATAGAACTCATTTTTTGAGACACATGAATATATACAATGAATTATACAGGCCCTGTATCTACACAAAAGTTAAGGGGCTCAAGATGAGTTTTTATTTTTTTTGGGATGTAATGTTTTCGTCATATTAAAAGTTACTCACAGTATTCCACTTACTGATTAGGAATGGGATCATAACTTATAAATAATCTGATGACATAATTTGTTTATGCATCAAAAAATGTATAGGAACTCCCTACTATACAAGCAACACTTCTAACAATGCCAGAAGACAAATTGTAATGTCATAGAAGGTATATATCGACATTAACATTATACTAGAATACATGTAGTTTAATCAGAATTGTATGTAAGTATTTTCACTTGGGTAGAAAACTTATAAATTCAGCTTGTGCCACTTTAAGTACATGTATCATTCTGGGAAACATATTTTAAGGTGACGTTTTGTGGATTGGCAGAGCCTGTTTCATTTATATTATTATAGTCTAAGGTGAAGTAAGAAGTTATAAAAAAAATGGAAAGAAAAATAAACAAAAATTATATTTTTGGCTCACGTTAATTAAGGAATCAATAAATGAACTTCATTCAGTTAGGGAGGAGGGGTCTGGCATTAATGTGATTGCTGAACTTCATTTTCATACTTCTATCTAAATTTTTAAAAAAATTCACGCATTCAGTGATAAAAATGCTTTATATTTACTACTGAGATGTTGCTAAGTTGATGAAGATTTACTGCTATATATTATGTGATATACAGTGTTTGGTTTCTGGTGAGTATTTTAATGTTTTTACCATGTTTTTTTACATTGTATCGATCGCAGTGGTATGACAACGAAGAATTTAATCACGGTCTACACCATACATGTATATAAACGTGTCGATGTCACACTTGTGAACATTCTTTGAGGAGGAGAAGGAGAGCGTTTTGTTCTGAATAATTGGGGTTCGTTTATTGAGCTTGTATGATATTGGGTGATTTTTTCCTAAAGTACATATTTTGCTATTAATGACCATTTTTATTGAAATTGTCAGGCAGACAGCAAAATTGATGAGATATTAGCATAGGCTGAGTGGTTTCATTCTAACAGTGCATGCAACTACTGTATGCAACTATTATATCAATTTCCTGTTATTTCACCCAATTTGGCTTCGAGTGGGTGGTCTTTCCAAAGAGTTCATAAGTGTTATTATTATGAAAATAATTCAGCCACAATGTTGACATGGTAATTTGCAGACAGAATCAATATGATCATAGTGGACATCATAAATAGAATTATATTATATCCAGTTACTTAGATGGTGCACAGTCCGAGGCAAATCATATCCAATAATATGTAAATTACTTAGATGGAGTTGTCCTGTGTATATACAGTGCACAATCCAAGGCAAATTATATTCCAATATTATGTAAATTACTTAGACAGAGTTGTCCTGTGTATATACAGTGCACAATCCAAGGCAAATTATATTCCAATATTATGAATTACTTCGATGCAGTTCTCCTGTGTATATACAGTACATAATCCAAGGCAAATTATATGTAATAATATGTAAATTACTTAGATGCAGTTGTCCTGTGTATATACAGTGCATAATCCAAGGCAAATTGTATCCAATAATATGTAAATTACTTAGGCTGAGTTGTCATGTGTGTATACAGTGCATAATCCAAGGCAAATTATATCCAATATTATGTAAATTACTTAGATGGGGTTGTCATGTGTGTATACAGTATACAATCCAAGGCAAATCATATCCAATAATATGTAAATTACTTAGATGGAGTTGTCATGTGTATATACAGTGCATAATCCAAGGCAAATTATATCCAATAATATGTAAATTACTTAGATGGAGTTGTCGTGTATATACAGTGCATAATCCAAGGCAAATTATATCCAATAATATGTAAATTACTTAGATGGAGTTGTCCTGTGTATATACAGTATACAATCCTAGGCAAATTATATCCAATAATATGTAAATTACTTAGATGGGGTTTGTCACAAAACTATTAACCCAGAGATGGTCATTGTCTGACTACACTATGTTAGATGTACTGACTTATTTGTAATACTGTACACCCTGAACAGTACTGAATCAAGTGTCGGTAAACATATTTGTGTAACTGTACATATAATAGGGTACAAAAACTCAGGTCAAAAATTGATTTTTGGATCCTACCCTAAAATGAGCACCGCAATGTGATCATGGGTTCAACCTGTTACTTTACTAATCATAGATAAACTTGACAGCTGCATATATCTAATTATTAATATTCTATTAATTTTCAGTTAACATGTTGTTGGTTTTCTGATTGAAACGTAATACTTCTTATAAAGCCAGTACAGTTTTCAAGCCAAATTCATTAAAGTGAACATTGTAACTCAGGTAAAAGGTTTTTAAACCGTGTTTATCAAAGACACATGTAATGGGGTTGTTGAGGCCATTGAATCTATGAAGAATTCTTTGATAGTTGTCTAGCAACCAATGAATAGAGATGTTCAAGATAAAAGAAAATCCCACAATGCAGTTGATAAAGATCTGAGAAGAGTAGCTAGTATGTAGAGAGATTTGATTTATCGTTGTACAATGTGTAGGTGTATAACAATGAGAATCTACCCATACATTACTATGGACAGAGATAAAATCACACAGTACAAGTATTTGTATGTAGACTTCATACATTTTTGAATGAACACTTTGTAAATATTGTATGTATTTTTTATTGCCTTTGGCAATGTCATTAAGTGGAGGTTAAATCTTCAGATCTCAGACCAAAAATGATGTTTTCACTGTATATTGAACATTTTTTTAAAAAGAGATTGTAGTTTTGATGTGGAACAAGCTGAAATGACCACAATGAGTAATCTGAATCATTTATTCATGCCACAGAGCTTTAGTCATTTTACCAATAGTGGGCTGCGAGCTTACTTTAGGTAGGTTGCAGCCACTTCTATTTTGCAGGTGTAATCAATTGTGTTCGCGATAGCGCGTACATCGGCCTTTGGCACGTGATCTAACGCAAACATTTATAAGTTTCTGTCTTAGAAAATATGTATGTAGAGATGTATTAGTTGCAGTCAGTGTTTCACAACGAAATAATCTTAATTGCGATGATGGTCATATGATCAACTCTTATTCTTCCGAAAGTACTTTCACTGGATTGCGTGCCACGGCACGCATTAATCGTCGATGTGATTGATTCGGTTGATCATAACCACAAAACAGAAGTGATTGCGACCTACGTAGCGTGAGCGTGCTGCTAGTGGCAAAACATTTCGAAATAACGGTATTGGGAAGACAAAGAATGCTGTTGTTGTTTGAAGGTGCAGAATCTGGTCATTTTACCAAGGTGACAAACTCGGCCGTTTTACCAAGACACAGAGTGATTGAAGTCATTTACATTCAGCAAATAAGTATATATATGCCTAGCAACTAGCCCATGTCCATAGCAACAGTGAAAAGATAATATATATAAAAAAAATATATTGCAAAAATAATAATGTTGGTAGTTTAATAGGCAAGTGGATATACACATTTTAAAAGAATGCTGTATAAACCACACACTTGTACTGCAACGCTATTGGCACTATTTTTATCCAAACTAGTTTTAGATTTATAAATGTTAGAAACACAACTAAATGTGTCGGAGCTTAAGGGTGCCTTTTTGGTTCTAGGGCAATTCAAGTTCTGATTCAAACCTCAGTCATTCATGCATGCGACAGTCAGCAAATCAATTCTAAAGCCTGCAATCAAAAACAAATTGATATAATACAATACATATGGTTGTTATATATATTTTGATTATATAATTACTTGATAGTCTTTGACAACATTTCAAAAGTAACAATCTAAAAAGTCATTACAAGCTATTTTGTATCTGTACATGTCAAAAAGGTTAAAGGTCAAGATTATTGCTACACTTAGTGTAATTCAGACCAAGGAAAACTACCTTAATTGAATTTCTAAACAGCATTCAAATTAATAATTACACAAAATATTTTTACAAATCTATTTACTGTATACTTTGGAATCGTTGTGGTCAACTCTGCCATACTAGTATTCAGTAGAAGTCTCTGCCATACTACCGGTAGTATTCAGTAGAACACTTTGCCATACTAGTATTCAGTAGAACTCTTTGCCATACTAGTATTCAGTAGAACTCTTTGCCATACTTGTATTTGATAGAACTCTTTGCCATTGTGTAGAACACTTTGCCATACTAGTATTCAGTAGAACACTTTGCCATCCATGTATTCAGTAGAATACTTTGTTATATATTACTATTCAGTAGAGCTCTTTGCCATTCTTGTATGGAACACTTTGCCACACTCCTATTCAGTAGAACTCTTGGTCATACTTGTAATCAATAGAACTCTTTGCCATGATACTAGTATTCAGTATATACAGTGTGAATGGCAGGAGACTGTTTACTAAGGCAGCATGGATTCCAGACTATATAATAAAATAACGTTTTATTTGCCAATGACTCCCGTTGAATAACTTTCAATAGAGAAATAAAAATTTCATTTGATTGGTTAAAAAGGTCCATTTGTGATCAATTCAGAGTTGCGCAAGTTGGAAAGGAAAGCCAGTAATAGAAAAATAATATTCAAAATGGAAAAAAAGAACATGATGGATATTTGAATTTTGATGAATGTTGTCAGTTGAAATATTGTGGCAAAGAAAATGATTTATTTAGTCAAAAAGATAACATCATTCATACTTGACAAGTGGAAACAAAAATTCATGAAATAATTTGTCACATTTAGATGGAAGGTTAATTACTTTGTGCTGACAGGATATTACTCTGTTGAAAGAGATATGGTAAATGAATTACCTCCTGTGGCTCTCGGACTCATATGCCACTGATGTAGATTTCTTTTATATCATGAACATATGTTGGAAGATTTGTAGTAAAAACTATAGAATTTTATAGCTGTAAACACGATAGGCCAAAGTATTCAGTAGTTTTGTATGGTTCGGTAATAAATTATGGATCTATTTGTGTAAACTTATTACATTTTTTATGAATCTAATAATTTTTGGTATTATAATGTGTGACAGATTTCCTAACAACTGAGATGTGACGACATTGTTGATAAATAATTTTTGCCTTTTTTCATTTTTCCATTTCTTCAGGAAAATTTGTGAAGGCTTATTATTCTTTAGCTTATAATGTAAATGAACTATTCTATTGATTTAAAACTAATTTATTACCATATTATATTATTGTACCAGTGGATTTGTTCATATTACAAAAAAATGTTATTCCTTCATATTGAAAATTATTTTGTCTAATGATGCTTATATTTTAGCATGGCTTTTACAAACCTGGGTTTACATTCACGATGTATTTTCATTTCATTAACAATAACAGACTGACAAATGTCATTATATTTGTTATTCTACCTCAGTATTCACATCTGTTCATACATTTACATTTATAATTATGTAAACAAATATATTTAGCAAAACATTAAATATACAATGCATATTACAAACATGATGCACCCATTGAATAATCTGTGTTCCAACATCACACTAACCCCCCAAAAATATTATCCCTCCCTCCCTCCCCCTTCTTTAAATGCTGCAACGTTAGAAATCAAATAAAACATTGTTGTACATGCATCCCTGGCAATGCTGATGAGATGTCAGCGAAAGTTTGGAATTTGCTTCCAAACTTTTCTTTTTGACTTTGTGATTAAAAATGTTCCTATGTACATGGAACTATGAACCCAGAGTTCGTGAGCATACATTGTCACATGAAATATATTGTTAATATGAGTGCTAAAGTTTATACCCACAATTTGCGTTCTGTTTACTGTTTTGCTATTAATACTCTGCCATATAATTTATATGTATAATTTTTTTTTTTTAAATAAAAAATGCTAAACATGATAATAATAACTGTAATTTCTAAGTTAATGTCACCAGTCCATGTGTATACATAGTCTGAAGGTCTAGCCGTTGGTCCACTTACGAAACCACTCACTATTCACATGTGAATGGCCATTGTACCAATTCTTCACCAAAATCTTGTTGGATCCAATCATAGCATAGTATCCAGTTTATTGACCATTGGATTCGGTTTGAAAACACCACACTGTACACTGAGTGCGTGATCAAAATTAGCATACATTCTGCCCACAAATGTTGTAATTTACAAATTACATACACTATAAAAAAACCCAATGTGGGTATTCCCCGTGACTCACTAGTATACAGTCTAGTCTCGATCACTTTGACTGATCGCAAAACAACTTGCTCAATTCTGTAAATATTCGGTAAGTCCCAACGTAGTCCAATATGGATCATGTTAGTCATGCAATTCAACAGTGTGCTGAAACAGAAACAGAAAGAGGCATTCGAGAGTTACATGCAAAGGAGGAGATGTTTTCCTTATTCTATCAATGGGTTACAGGAAGTCACTGATATACTCTCCTGGCACCCAAGGTCAATCCATGGATCTGTTCTGACAACAACGTGATAGCATTGCTTTGATGACAATCTTCGTTGTACAGTGATCATGAATATGTTAATTCAATCACGAGTAGTTTGACATGTATTTGACATTGCCTGGCAGTACTTTATTTCATTTGAAGTCTCGGTTCATTACGACAGACCCTGCTCACAGGCGTGAGGGAGCACAACAGTCCCTGTTCAGCTCAGGCGTGAGGGAACGCATTATATAAGCAGAACCAATACCTGGATCTTTCAGGCTAGATGACGTATACCCTGGTACATTATACAACTGACGACATCAGAGCATTGACAACCAGAACCCATTACAAACAGGGAAAGTAAACAAATGAATTGGATTAATAACACTTGGCACAGCATGTTGAGACTTGTATTACACACCAGCATTTGATAAGAACAGTTGTATATTTCACATAATAGTTCATATTCACACACAAATTTCCAGTTCTCCTGATATTTCATGTATATGCAGAGGCTATAAAACTGTTCTTATCAAACCGTGGATTGTAATACAAGCCTCTGTACTTCCAACATGCTGTGCCAAGTGTTATTAATCCAATTCATTAATTTACTTTCCCTGTTTGTAACAATTTCCATTTGCAATGGTGTGATGTCAGCAGTTGTACCAAGCCAATACTACTGATCCCTGGATGTGGTATTTTAAATATATCCATGTTTGATTGAATAAAATATCACAAAGCCAAGTTGAAGTTTATGATTACAATTTGCAGGCTGACGATTTGGTCCTAATGTAATGTTATAAAACTCACATGACATATTTGTGATATTTCTCTATTTTAACATTTTCAATTACTTTTCAATTACATGTATAATAATTTTTTTTTTTTTTCGCAATTATCATGTATAAATTTATATTATGTAACTTTGTCATCCAAAAATTTATCAAAGATTACAACAATGGTCACTGATCAATAGTGAAAATGTAAAAGTAAATAAATGTATTAGTTGAGAAAAAAAAAGGCAATATGTCGGACGTGGATTATTAGCAGGGAAGCCACAAATATTTTGTAAAATATTGCTGAAGCCAGAGAACTCCCGTAAGCTTGATCAAGGGTAGCAGTTTGTATGCATAGAAAATGCAAACATGGATAGGTTTGATGCAGAGTGCGTCATTGCAGTGACCTTCAGACTTAGGTGTCATTCAGTGGTTGGTAATAAAATTCAAGACAGTAGCAACACTGATTTAATCTAATATGTTAGAAGAATATATTCCTAAATTCAGACAGTTAGTAAGACTGGCACTCTGTAGTAATAACTTGTTATAGGCTGTTTATTTTAGTACATCCAGTTGTCTAGTCTAGCCTTTCTAGTCCCATATCCAATTATATAATTATAATGATGGTGATGATAATTAGGATAGTAAGGATATTCCTTGATAATATAAATATCTTAGGAAATTGTTATGGTCTCCCTTGTGTATAGATCCCTATAGTATTCTAGAGAGGAGGAACTATAATATCTAGAGAGAATAGACTGCAGTATGGTATTGCTATGGGGGGGGGGGGGTTATTATGGCCTCCACTGTGTATAGAGCCCTATAGCGTTCTAGAGAGAACAGACTGCAGTACGGTATTGCTTGGGGGGGGGGGGGGTTATTATGGCCTCCACTGTGTATAGAGCCCTATAGCGTTCTAGAGAGAACAGACTGCAGTACGGTATTGCTTGGGGGGGGGGGGGGGGGGGGTGACCCTGCCTTGTTTGTAGGTATAGTTATTATGGTCTCCATTGTGTATATAGAGCCCTATAGTGTTATAGAGAGAGGAACTATATAAACAGCAATACTATGGGGGGGGGGGGACCTGCATTGTTTGCAGTTATAATGCACTATGCAGGCCTTCTTCACTTTCAACATCAGCATCAAAGTTTATAATATTAAGTTTACAGATATTGAAATCTGAAGTTTAACTGGCATGGAGATTCTGATGTTTTATATAATAAACACAGATAACTTTTTTTTTTTTTAAATTGTATTTTATTCTTAGTCCATTATACAAGATCTGAAGAGATGTATACCAGTCATATTAATAATATATGGATGGGAAAAATGATGAAAGACCTAAAAAGTCTCAAAACAAGAGAAATATATCTTGTGTTAATTATCACAGCTCCCTGTACACTTACTGAGGTATATAACATGACCTCGTAATATTGTGTTCACAGTTCTGTTGAAAATCTGTGTTGACATAGTCATAGTATCGAAGACACTATACCATTTCCATGGCTTAGTTTGACAAAGTAGAACAATTTACTAGTCATGCAAATTACTAGGGATTAGTGTTTAGTGGCTAAACAAAACCCTTGGGTACATGTCCATGGTTCTTATCCACTCCTTGCATGGTATGCTTAATAAACATTGCTTTGATGTTGCTGCTCAAAGACTCTTCGTACTTACATGTATATTACCTTTCTACTTTACTACCTTAATTTGGAAGTGTATAACCTTTGTACAGAGTGCAGTTTAATATGTTCGTGAGCTGAAGCTTCAGGTTTAGCATTTTTGCAGCTAAGAATCTGAGTGTTGATTTTTCTTTTACTGCCAATTTATCTCAATAAGGAATTATTGCTTAGTACCCTGTATCTCATGTGTACAGATGTGTTTCCTCCTGATTTTTAGCAACACTGCATTACCTGTAGCATGGATGCCAACTGTGGTTTGTAATTCTGTGAGTGAAGGTATAAATCATAACGATACTGCACAGGAACTGGATTACATTACCTGTGTCTATTGACAGGCAGGACTTGACCTTGGAGCTTTTATAGTGATTCGGATGGTTAATTGTTTCGAACTAATAAACCAGTAATTAGTAAAAATAGACTTTCGCGAAGATATTCTATCTGTGTACTGTGATTAATAGTTCTCAACCAGTCATGATTTCCTTCAATCTTGAAATTGTTCACCTGTCATACATCATTTATTTCTGTTAAATTCTTTTTCATTGGTCGTCAATATTAACCACTTACTTCTACCATGATATTAATGTAGCAAATGAAGTAAATAACTTGTCTATAAGGCCTAAGAAATCTTTTTGTGGTTCTGGTTACCTGACCCTACCTAGTTTTTCACTGTCAAACATTTTTTTTATGTATTCAAGAAAAAATAATAAAATCACAAAAATTGTGAAATCTCGCAAGAAATAGTGGATGCGAAAACTGACATCACCTTAAAAAGACAATATAAAACTTTTCTTCCAATCTGTAATGGCTGTACATCTAATGAGAAGAAACCAATAACACAGAGACCATATGGAAAACAACGGAGAACATGACTACCTGAACTAGACACTCACATATGAAAAAAAATAAAATCTACCTACCCCACCTATTCTAAAATTTGAGTAATTGGAACAACACAATTTTTTTAGGCCTTAGCTAAGGTCATTGTTTCAATTTTACAAAAATATAATTTTCAGTTTTGAAAATGTAAATAGAATGTTGAAGGTTGTTGTATATATATTGGTATATTTTAGTAAATCTGTATGACGCCCATGTAGCATAAGTTGTGACCGTAGGGTAACACAACCAGCTGTTTTGGGAATCAGACATTTAATTCTAAACAAAGTGTAGTTTTATCTCCATTCAAGGTGTACATGTGATTATTATCCTTGTTTCCATACATGTGATGCCAGAATATACTTGTGATTTTATAAATTTTTCAGGTTTTAACATTTTGTGAGTTTGTTGTATAGTGCTGTAGTGCTGTAGGCGTAAACAACTTAATGGATACTTAATAGTCGGCCATATGGATGAGGATTTTATATTTATTGCAAATTTTTTATTTATAAAAACAATTTAACTGTGTTTTGCTACTTGAAAAACCAAAATGAAACAATATTGACAAAGTCTGTCTTTGTAAATCAATACATTGCAAAGAGCTAAAATATGTGTAAGATATTTGTTATTTGTATGTACAGTAACACATTTATTAATCTTTTGCAATTTATTGAGTTTCAAGCAAGGACTTAGTATATGTTGTTTGAGATTGATTTTTCAAGTAGGAAGCCATAATAAAATTGTTTTATAAATTAAAAATCCAAAATAATTACCAAATCCTCATCCATATGGCCACTTTAACCCAAAGAAGACATACCAGTAACATGATTGACAAAAAATATCTCTGAATAGTGATATTTTTACCATGACCTTTTCAAAACGAAACCTAGAGTGTCGACAGCTGTTCGTGCCTTTTTTGCTACGTTTCATCTAAAACAAAGTCATTGCCTTGCTCCGTAGCACTGAATATAAGAAACCAACATTATTATTATTATTAATACTCGCGCGTACTGATAGGAACAGCGAAGGCCTCTGGCACTCGCTGTTGCTATCAGTATGCGGTTATAGTATTGCTCCGGATCGGAGCAAGAGGACGACTTTAGTTTTAGATGAAACGTAGCAAAAAAGGCACGAACGACTGTCAACAGTCTAAACGAAACCCCCAAATTGTATGTAATTCAATGTGGACTTTTCCTATTGACTCAACTTTAAAAGTTGATGCCTAAAAAATCTGCCTGTAAAGAAAATTTGTCATAAGCAGGCTTCTTCTGCGGCATGTCATAGAAAATGAGACATTGGGGAGTTGGTTATTGAAAATTGACCCTTTATCTCATATTTTAGACATTTTCTCTAATTTTTTAAATGTTTGGGTCATTTTTGATGTAAAAGTAAGAACAGATGAATAAAAAAGTATTCCCCTGATAAAAGACACCAGTGTAAGGATGTTATTAACATATTGATAAAGGGTGAAATTCATGTCAGAGTTTGAGATTTTGATTTGCTGTGTTATAAAGTGAAATCAATTTTTTTCTGGTATATCACACTTCAAGTAAGTTAGATTATATTTTGATTGGAAATGGTGTGGAATTTATTCAGGAAATTGCTGTGAAATATAAACCTCACAGAGTTGATGAAGATGATGTCGGAAATAAATCAAGGAATCTGATTGTACTGAAATGTAGTGATTTGAGTTGTCAGTTATCCTTGACCTTTGACCTTTGTGGTCATGATGTGCTTTCCAGATTGTTTTTAAGCCAGTAGTGCTATCTATAGGCATGGTAAAACATCTGTTTGTCTGTGTATGTTTGTGTGTGTGTGTGTGTGTACATGTATATGTGTATAAACATCTTAATGTTGGACAGTGAAAAACGTTGGCCCAATTGCCGTGGTATTTGGTGTGGACATTTTTTGGTATCAAGTTGGGAAATTATTCAAAGCAAAATGAGCACATTACAGCAGAATTTGGGTCAAAGAATATCTTTTTTTGGTAAAAAAACTTAAATTAATAAAAGTATGGGAAAGATTGGTCTGAAATTTGGTAAGAATGTTCTATCTTGAACTTTTTTTACGGATGTGTAGATGACGAATTATTAATGGCATGATGATCCCATTAGTGATATGCAAATTAATTCTAAAAATGTGAATTTTTGGCCAAAAAATCTATAATTCCAAAACTACTGGGTAGATTGAACTTAAATTTATGGGGATGTGTACAAGAAGAAGTATTCACAATATGATGATCCCATCAGTGATATGTGAATTAGGTCTGAAAATCTCAATTTTGGTCAAAATCTTATGTCTTGAATCTTACCTGATGAATGGGACTGAAATTTGGTGGGGGTTATGCGGATGGTGTTATTCTGCAGATAGTGTTCAAAACATTTTGACACAACTGATCCTAGCAACAAGACTACACCCATAGTAACTGCCAAATGATGGTGTATATTGCAAAGATAACAACAGGGATGGATTGATAAGTGGATAAACATTCAAAAAATGTATGCAAATATGCCTAGCAATAAGATCATGCCCATAGCAACAGTCAAATAATGGTGTATATTGTAAGAATGATAACAGTAGGGATTAATTGACGTGGATAGACGTTCCAAAAATGGACATATATAACAATATTTTGCTAAAACAACAACATAAAATCTATCAGGATGTGGTTAGGTAAGTGGATATAAACATCCATTTAACTAGGATATTGCACACACCAACAGTAAGGTGATGGTGTATATTGCCTATAGTTAACAACAGGACTGGTTCAGCATCTGGATAAACATTTAAAATATACACACATGAACTATTACAATTGTGTTACAGAACCATCGCCGATATTTTTTTTTATGGCTTCCTATCTAGTAATGTGGGGTTGTGTATGACCTGCAAATGACATGATAAAAATAACAAAATTTTAATTTGCCAGTGCCAATCCACGAAAGAGAAAGAATTCTGAAGTGTGAGAAACATATAGGTTATAGATAGGTAGGGGTTTTTCTTTGAAATCGTCATGCAGATGTTTTAGATGAGTCTAACCAGGTGGTGCTTCAGGCAGTTGAAAGCTTTATGCTACCTGTAAATGTATCTACAGTACTCTCTCTGGGCATCCCAGTTGTATTACATATGAATACTTTCAAAAACAATATGGAGTCATTAATATGGTTTAATATCTCAACTGATTCTATACATATACCATCAAATATAACTATATGTGACACAAAACTATGTATGAAATATACATAATCTATTTCCAAAAAGTACACACGGAACAAAATAACGCAAAAATATAGTGATACGTGTAGAATACTGGACAAAATAACAATAAGGTAGGGTGTGTTATGTATGTTTAATGTGTGATTTATGAACAAAAGTCCATTGACAAATAAACATGAATGTAGAGTTGTAGATAAAACCACTATATTTCAAAATGACAACAAAATAATTTACAAAATCTTTGGAATGCACACACCCAGTTCTTGAGTACCATACTACTCATAGGAGAAGAAATGATTGCCAAAAAAACGTCACTTTCAAAGAAAAGCAATTTATTAATTAGTTAAAAGGTTTATTTGTCAATTTGAAAATATTAAATCAAACACATCTATAACTAAGAGAATATATTGTTCATGGTTTCAAGAATTGATAGGACAGTGCATTATAGTTACTCTGGAATGATAAATTGGAAGTGAGTACGACGTTTTGATCAGTTTACTACGGCCTTAGTAGGTTGCTGCAGTAGACAGATTCGTTTCCAATTTTGATATCATTCCAAAGTAACTATATTGTACTGTCGTACATCTATAACTTGTATGATACTAATAATGAAGACTATTAAAGTTAAATTGCAGGTGTGTGTAGTCTTAGGATGTTTTTTTTTGCAAAATTTTCTGAAAAATTCAACTGTTAGAGATTTCAGGTTACTAAAAAAGAAAGAGACATTTAGTGAATGGTACATGAGTCCCCACAGGAATCTTATGTAACTTCACAACAAACGGGTAATAAAATGATAATTTAGGATGATTTATTCATTGAGGATCTTTTAGAAGTTAATAGATTTTAAAACTGATGTAAAAGGCTATGTTGAACAATTAATTCACAGCTAGGTTATGAAATGAAGGTAGGTCAGTTATGTGAATGTGTGTGTACAGGTATTTGTATTGTGGTATGTTGTGGAACAGACTTGTTTAACTTGTGGATCAGTTCATACAAAAGGATTTTAAGTACTGCTTTCTGAAGTGTTGTCAAGCCTAAAGTATGTTAGTCTCTCGTGTTATCCTTCGTTGAATCTCAAGACCTCTCTCTCTTAGAGACGATTTGACACCATGTTGACATCCACACTAAAAGTATGTTATCTCAATTGTAAATGGATTCTCACAAGAAAGGAAATAAGGAAAAAAAATGATTAAGTCAATTTGGAAGAGAAGCGAAGTGTTGTGAAGCCCATAAAGTGTGTTATCTAAAAAGCTAAATGGATTCTCACAAAATGCATGCAAAGACTTAAGTCGATATTGGAAAGAAGAAGGGAACTCCTATTGATTCAATTTGAACTGTAAATTGAAATGTTGTTGATTTGCATATTTTACCTTGCTAGCCACAAACATAGACATTTGTGAAAATTCAACACTTTTTGTAAGGACATACTTGGTTTTTTACCTTAAAAGCCAAGGTTTCAATCCCAGGTTTTCACATTAGTGTTATCTGACCAACAGAGCCATGAGAATTAGATAGGATTAGTATTTTTTCTGGTCCAAATTTTTCTACAATTGTTTTTCTCGCCTAAATTTTAATTCTAATCCAAGCTGCACCTTTACAATGCCTTTAAAGCCTATCATTTCACTTTGCTGACTGTGATTGGTCACAATAAGGAACATGCGGGTTTCCTGTATTGTGATTGGTCACATTTGAAAAACATTTGGGTTTTACTGTATTGTGATTGGTTTTGGTAGCGAAACATCTGGGTTTGTTGTATTGTGATTGGTTACAATAGAAAAATATCTGGGTTTTGCTGTATTGTGATTGGTTACGGTAGAGAAACATCTCTGGGTTTGCTGTACAGCGAGAAACATCTGGGTTTGCTGTATGGTGTAGCAGACAGAAAAGATATAGTCAAGTACTGTCCATCATTGAATCTTTAAGATCTGGGTTATAGAGATGATTTGATAGTGTTGGCATTAAGACTAGAATAGATGTGATTGGTCAAGTTAAAAAACATCTGGGACTGGTGTATGGAAGACATATATAGAAAAGATGTGATTGGTCTGGGATTGGTATATAGCAAGAAAAGACTACTACATCATGTATCAAACAGGTCTCACACAATCTGAATTAACTGGGTCCTTGACATGATATTTCAGTGTTTTGTGATGTCATGTACATGTATATGTAACATGTGAATAACTGATGTATAGGTTGATTTTCTGGCTGTGAAAGTTTGAATTGGGGAAGGGAATTGTAAGGCAGAATAAAGGAACGGAGAAGACATCTTGTCTCCGAGTTGCATAGACAGATACATGAATAGCTGTTGACATTGGTTAAGCTGCTAGTAACTTGAATCAACACTGTGGCTTTGTGTACAACCTCAAATGTAACTATTTATTTAGTCAACAGATTTCTAGGACAGCTAAATGTAAATATAGCTACCAACAGATGAGACAGATGAATGTACATATCAAGTGACCTACTGTTTATTGCTTGGTGTGTTTTGCTGTCAAGTCCTTGAAAATGCTACTGGTACTTCAAGCTCTAAACACATACCTCAGCCTACATTCTAAATTCCCATCAAATAATACATAACGGAGAGGGGAATGGAGGAGGGGTGGGGGGGGGGGGTATGCATACACTTTTTGTGTACTGTCCTAATCTTTGTGATCTGTTAAATACAATTGTCCTGCATCTGAATAGTAAAGGGAACAAGTGTAGCAGAGTCATGGTCCAGACAGTAGACAGACTACTACATAACACTCACAGAAATTTTTTTAAAGAATTTTTTTAGAGCAAACAGCTCATTACACCTTATCAACCCCTTGTGTGAGGTTGCTTGGTTTGGGCAGTGAAAGAACAACAACATATGACCGATGGTAGCCTAGGACTTTTAATCCCAGACTGTATACCCAGTAGCTGATAATACTATCAACGGGCATGAATTAAAATCTCATCAACTTTAGACATTGGGCATGTGCTGTCACTGACAGGGAATGACAAATGAGCTTTAATGACAAGGGCAGTCTGCTTGTAATTGTACTCCCATGTGTTGTAGAAATATATTACACCTGCCATAGCATAAAATTGATTACCTTATTGTTGTATATATGTACATTTCGATCTGGATCCTCATATAAAAAAATGAATAATCTTGATGACCCCAAATATGGCTTTTACAATAAACCCATTGTTGTAGATATCACAGTTTTTGTGTATCCCACAGGAACATTCTTAAAAAATTATTTTAACCAAAAGTGCGATGAAGTATGATATTGAACTTTTGGTGAATGGTCCTATGGATTTCATTTGATACAGTGTTAGTGAGATTTCCAGTTTAATTGGTGGATGTGCCAGCACCTGAAAGTACATGCATGAACTGAATGCTCAAGAAGAGGATTAGCTAACCCAGAGACTGGCTATCTGACTTGAAATACTAGCTTGATAGCATAGGTAGTGTTGCTAATTTAGCAAAATTAAACATGTCCACCCCATGCCAAGTTATACTGTACAGTGGTAAAATCATCTATCGTAACAATACAATCATGTATTTTTTTCGCCATTCGAGAACAACTATTTTGTTACTGAAAATATACCTTCAAATACCATAAATTAAGACATATTAAAATTTGCAGATATTTATGTTGTTAGTTTGTTTAACCACTATCATGATCCCTGAATCCATCTATCTTTTCTTTTTAAAAAAAAATATAAAAAAATATGTTTATTGCTTTATATACAAAGGTAATACAAAAAAACCCTCAGTTAATACAAAGTCAGCCAGATGGATGTCCAGCTAATTCTTGCAAGATACAATTCGGCTTCATGTAATTTCTTTAAGACTGATGATAGAGAGATTGTACAATACTGAATCATAGTTCATATTGATTTACTACCAAGGTGATGATCGATCAATGTTTATCAGTTGTTGCTAAGGACATTTTACAAGTAGTGCCCTTGGTAACGAGGTGACTTATACTCGAGGTTTCTTCCAAGAAGTAGCTGAAGTACAGGTGTGGAAAACTGAAGGAGATTCTGTGTAACATGGCACATTTCTATTTGACCCCACCAGAATGTTTTCAGTCTCTTTACAAATAGAATTTTGGCACATATTAATCGATATTTGTACCATGAAAAGAAAATTGCCGTAAAGTTAGTGTTTTTGTTGTTGTCAAAAAACGCTTGAAAAGTAGTGAATCACCGATTACAGAATCTGAACGGGAACTGATCATGTACTTTGTCCTGGTGCATGTAAAGCTTAGAAGTTAGGTAACATGTATTATGAATATGTGTGTATGTGGATTGTGTAAAACATTTAGTAATGGTGGCCATCTGTTTAAGCAATCTCTTTGGGGGGACAAAGTTGTTACTTAAACAGACTAGTTCTAGATATAATGATGAAACCTTCATGCCAACCAAATCATTTTAAATTAAATAAACTGTTTTTTAAATAGGTGAAAAAAGAAAGAAAAATTAGATTAGAAATCAGTTCTAAGACAATTGTATTGAAATGGTCAAGTGGTTTGTAGACACAGCATCAATTGATGACCTTTGAACTTTTGATAGTTGCCATGGTGACATGTAAGCTACAGCTGTTATCCAAATCACTTCCAACACTGTAACTGAAAACTTGGACATACTCTCCAGCTCTCTGGTTTGCTATGTGGTGAGAATAGGCATAGGACATGTGTGTATGCAGGTGCTAAGGCCAAAAAAAAAGAAAGAAAGAAAAAAAGAATGGCACCACTTTATGTAACCCTCCCGGAAAGGGAGGGGGGGGGGGGGGGAGGCTGCAGGATAGATTATTTTAAATCATGTGAAAACAGCAAAGGGTTATCAGATGAGATATCCTTCAAGGCAAGATCTTTTAATCATTGCACATTTCAAAGTTTGATGCACAATGGTGATTTTATGAAATTCATGAGTTATTCTCTTACAAGCTTTAATATTAGTCATAGCAATAGCTTCCAAGTCAGACTACCAATGAATATATTGTCAACTACCGGTAATTCTAATTCTAGTAAGTGTTCATTTTGATGCTTTTATACTCTGATAACTATATGTAAATGTTACTAAAAGGTAACTAATCTAATCTAAGGTAAAAGTGACCATATGGATGAGAATTTGATAATTATGCATTTTTGATTTTTTAATGAAAAAAACTACTCTACTAGGTTTTTCTTGAAAAATATAAAAAATGTGAAACAATATATTAAGTCTTTGTAATTCAATAAATTGTGAAAAAATATGTAAAATGTGTAAAATGTTTGTTATTGTACGTACAATATGCAAATGTTTACACACTTTGTAGCTTTCTGCAATTTATTCACTTACAAAGACAGACTAATTAGTCTATGCTGCACATCAAACTTGTTGGATCAATTAAAAATCCAATATTCATTTCTCATCTATATGGTCACTTTTAAAGCAAAAAACAACACCCTGAAAACCATCAACTTGCAGTGTTTTTTTTGCTAAGGTTTGAGACACCCTGCGAAAAGAAACAACGAATCAGGTAAAAGTGGCAGGCATTTTATCATAGGTTCAACCATTAATTTAGTTTGGTAAATTGACTAGGGAACCCTGTTGGGGGAATTCGCTGACAGGCAAATTTTACCTACTTATCGCCCTTGATGCTCAACAAAAACATTGAAAAAATCGGCATGAGACCAGAATTAAAATACAAGCCAGGATACATTAAAATACTCAGTTGTCTATAGATGTTGATTGTCATTTCAGATTGATATAGTATTGATGTGAGGAGTGTACATGTATGGTTTTTTTTTTTTAGAAAAGGTAAATTATAACCGAGTTTTTTTTTGTATATGTTGTGCAATTGCGAACAATAGCCACTTCGGCTATGAAATGACAAAGAGATCTCCTAAATGGCCAATCAGATTGGTTCGCTGCTGCTCAGAATAACAGAAAGTGTGTGACTGCAAGAATTTTAAAAACAAATACAGATAAATAATCATAAACTGATTTAAAAACACTACATCAGGTTGTCGCCCTACTCTTTATGAAAAGTGTAGCATGTTCTTTAACGTGAATAATTGCCTCACATTGCTGGATACCTTTTCCAGGTCTTACAAAATCAGGTTACATCATTACTTACATGCTAGTAAGGGTAATTTGATATGCCATGTCCTACAAACATCATGAAGCCACTATATTGCATAAAGTATCGTAATATAGCTGCACTTGCTGTGAATATATTATTTTGGTGGTTTTGTAACATGGAGGAAGTTCATTCTAATTCACAAGGTTTTCAGTGATTACAAAAGCCAATAGGGGATTTTAAGTCTTGTTGCAGATATCACGAGATATGCAAATATGCTTAGCATTAACGGTTGGTAAAGATGTGATCATGGTCAGGCTTTCGCCGTAACCATGTGCGATGATGTTGAGAATAACAGTGTTGCTAAGCGTTTGACACTTTCAGCTTGACCACCTTTAAGTGGTTGCTATGGATGTAATGGCTCATGCGAGATCTCGTAAGATCTGTCACTCTGTCCTCAACTGGTCTCTCCTCTCTCCGAGTTGACTCATGTATGAGGGTGCCCCATTATGGGGTACCTTACAGACTAAAGTAGCCAGTGTTGCATCTAAAAATGTTCTCACCAGAAAAAGTTTTAATTGTTAATGATCACAGTTATATAAATAAGAATCAAGTTCATGAGATATTTTATGTAAGTATGGTCCAGTACAAAGGTGACAGTGTTTTAAGTATATGCACTATTTGTAGTCCCCCTAAGGAGGGATTATTACAATGGACTCTGTCTGTCTGTCTGTCTGTCTGTCTGTCTGTCTATCTGTCTGCCCGTCTGTCCGTCAGTGTGTATATCCACCTGTCTGTGCACCAGTAATATGTCATATCTTACATATCCAATATATGATTTCTTTCAAACCTAGTCATATGGGACTTTTGCATATATGTCATTTTGACTGCCATATATGATGGTGATGATGATGATGATGATGATGATGATGTTGATGATGATGATGTTGATGATGATGTTGATGATGATGATGATGATGATGATGATGATGTTGATGATGATGATGATGATGTTGATGATGATGATGATGATGATGATGATGATGTTGATGATGATGATGATGATGATGATGATGTTGATGATGATGATGATGATGATGTTGATGATGATGATGTTGATGATGATGATGTTGATGATGATGATGTTGATGATGATGATGTTGATGATGATGATGATGTTGATGATGATGATGATGATGATGATGTTGATGATGATGATGTTGATGATGATGTTGATGATGATGATGATGACAGCAAAGGCAAGATAGAGGAGTATGATGGTGGTTTATAGGAGAGGTTGTGATGACGATGAAGATGATTTACATTTTCTGTATAATACTAAGATTTATTGAACAAAATTTCCCTTGCCATAATGGCTGACTGTCTTCCAGTTTTTGAAAAAAACTAACTACATATAGCATCTTTGCATTACTATTGATGACAAATTCAAATTCTTGTCTGCTTGTCATCTGGCCTGAACCCCCCCCCCCCCCCCCCCCCCCCCCCCCGATATTTATAGCAAATTGAATAAGTATGTAGTAAAATTCATGCTTCTTTTTTTTAAAGGTTAGTTTATATCTTCTGTAAATGAGTAAAACCCAATGAATCAAGATTCCACTAACAATTGGTTTAGGCAGTATTTTTCTTCTCCAGTTTATATTTTTTCTTCCTTCATAAAATCGAAGTTTGTCAATGACAGAAATGTTTGATGTGGTCATTTCCAAAACAATATGTCAACACTACATTTTCCTAGATTTGACTTGAAATGTGAAGATTTGACGGTGTCCATGCCAACAACCATCTGTAACCATAGTGATTTAGTTGCTATAGGTGAGAAATGATTAGTTGGAGAAAAAAATCATTAATATAGATGTCATGGAAGGAAACACCATTGTTCAATATTAGAGATAAAATTGATGTGTTTTCATGTACATCATAGTAGTTGCTATCACTGGTTCAGATTTTGGGTAGTATTTTTATCATGTCAGTAGCCGAGTTGTTAAACCACTTGCCTCTTACCACTGCGGTCGGGGTACAAACCCATTCAGAGTTTGATAATATTTACCATGCTGTAAGTAAGAAGAGTGTTGTTCAGTTTTATTGTACCGAACAACGCAGGTTTTTCACCGGTACTCCGGTTTCCTCCTGCATTAACACTGAACCCATGAGGGATGGCCCTCACTGGACTTCTTGGGAGACAAGTGTTTATATACTTAAAGAACTATCCAGTATAAATAAAGATTATTTATCATTATTTGTGGTGACATGAAGTAGTTCATCCAAGTGACTGTATTTATTTGTGGCAGTGTTTAAGACACAGAAATGTGATACTTGTATTATTAGTTTTCTGAACAGCAAAGATTACAAATGTACTGGGCTGCTGAATAGATTTAGTATTATGGTTGCAATAACAATTACTACATACAAGGTAAAGATTACATCCCTGGTTTTTTGAATGTACAGTAACCTTTTCTTCATGTACACGTACCGTTATTTTTATGAAATCAACTAAACCTGTCAGATTAATCAATAGTCGATTCAGGTTCCAGGAAATGAACTGAGGTACATTTCAAACTCTGTCCTTATTACCACCGAGATCTATATCTTATTTTCATTTTTTGAGCAACGATGAAGTGATCTGATACCAAATAAACTGAGAATTCATTTTCTTTTTCAATATATGAATCATTACAAGTACAAAGAAAGATCGAATATAATTTTCCTCAAATTATGAAATGTATGTATCCTCAATCATTGAAAATTGGTTCCATGATGCATTGCGAAGGGGGATATCACTATTTATATCATTGTCTGGCATATTACATTCAAAATAATTTTGTCATCATGCATACACAGATATAAAACTATCTTCAGTAGTTTTAATCCCAGTGTTGCCAATGGCAACAGCTATACTGTTGTGTCTCTATATCTGATACGTACTGTCACCTGACTCATTCGAAATCAGACACAAAGCATATAATGAAATTTACCACTTTGATTTGCCTGTTGATAAAATCTGGCCATTATTACACCTACTTATAATTGAATGCACAGTTTACAATGTCTCAAAGAAGAACTGTTATTATTATATTAAGAGACTTAATTTAAATCATAAATGTCGAAGGCACACAGGTATACATGTATGTATATTATGTAATTGACCTTTTTCATTGCAACCCTGGACAAAGACCCTGGAGAGAATCTGTATTAAGTGACAAATTCAGAATCAGACATGAAGTCCTGAATCCTGATTGATGTAATGTTTATGCAGACATTTTGATACTGCATGTACGTACTTTTTTGTAAGCATTATGTATTTTACCGGTACCTTCGACACAAATTTTTCAAGTTTTTAAAATAAGATTTGACAACTGTGTATACATATGGTGTTATTAATGTGTCACGGAATGGGAGATATTTATTATAATCATGATGAAAAATAATTTTACTGGCTTTGAAACCTGCATACTTGATATTGCATTCAGGTAGTTATAGGACATTATCTGATGAAGAGGAAAATGGAGGAATTATCCCTGGAATGTTTTTTTTTTTTTTACTTTGCTTGAAAGATAGTTTAACCTACGGTAGAAATGATGGACTGCAGGGAAATCATTCCTGAAATGGTCCATTATGAGGAATAGTGGTTGTATAATAGTTTTAAGCTGTCTACCATAGAAATGACACGATGAGATAAAAACTGTGAAAATGATCAATTTGATGACATGAGTGATGTATGTCATGTTTAAAAGCTTTTAAGAGAAAGTGTAACGGTATAACAGTATCAGTCAACGACATACATGTTTTGAGTGTAGAGTCAATGACTTATCACCATGACAACAACCACCATGTGGGGGCAATACATTACTTAATAGGACTTGTCAGTGTCCTCAGGTGAAGGTCAAGGTGACATTGCCCATGTGTTATAGATCCATAGGAAATGATAGGGCGCCACCAGTAAAATACCAGTTAATAGTGAGAGTGAATTGGTGGACAGCATCTTTAGTAGTGGTATAAAAGGGAGTAATTTTGGAAGGAGAATGAAACAAAATCTGATTTGATGTTTTTTGACAGCCCAATGATTTAGATATACAGTTGATTTAATTGATACTCAACTGAATATCTAGCCAAATCTTACTAGTTTATTGGATGCCTGTTTATGGCTAATTAATTAATTGATTTTCAATCAGTGATTGGAGAGACTTAATGTGAGGAACTTTGGTATGATACTTCTTCAGTGCTTGATGCATACAGTGATACAAAATTGTACACACACACACACACATACACACACACACACACACACACACACACACACACACACACGCATACACATATATACACATGCACACATATACACACACACATACACATGCACACACACATACACATGCAGACAGACCATGTGATATACTCTGGTATGTGCATGTACACACATGAATATATTTAATATACACTTTTACCTACAAACACACACAGAATCATCACATACATAGAATAGATATACTGTACGTAAATTTCTCAGTTTAATACACTTCCAAGTGACTGTATCTACATATTTGTAAAATGCCTGTCATACTTTCAAATTAGTTTGATATAATGTATCATGTATTTCTCTTACTACCACATTCTAGATTTAGTATGTGTGGTGT
Organism: Glandiceps talaboti; assembly: GCF_964340395.1. Taxonomy (NCBI): domain Eukaryota; kingdom Metazoa; phylum Hemichordata; class Enteropneusta; family Spengelidae; genus Glandiceps; species Glandiceps talaboti. Next base: position 10,505,592 of record NC_135560.1, on the reverse strand, counting down.
ACGTCTAAGTAGATCAAGTAAAACATGATTATTTTAACAAATAACGTCACATGATATACTCTGACGCTACGTTATAGTTCAGACTTGTATTCTGTCGTGTATCATAACTACCTAGTGACGGGGGTGGGGGGGTGGGGGGTGGGGGGGTGTGTGTCATAATAACATGCCAAGGAATGGTCGATGTCAACAAATGGTCAATTGTATGTAGTTGATCAGGGCAAGGATATCAGATAGACTACAAGTATATATGCACTAGATATTGGTATATGCAAAATGACCACTTTCTGCTAGCGATGCTCCCCGAGGCTGTGAGATGAGAGAGTCTAAGTATCATCTATGAAGACTTGTTGTTCAGAGAAATACGTAAGTAAGCCTGACATGGACATGATTCCTGACAGAGGTATTTGACTGAGATTCCACATGAAATTTGATATGGTTATATCATGGAAATCTATGAATAAGTTTATCAGATGGGTTCCACACTTTTAGGAGAAATGCTGATCTCAGAACTCAAAACAGTTATGCAAATATTTTTTAAATAAATAAATAAATAAATAAATAGATAAATAAATAAATAAATAAATAAATCATCATTATTACATAAATACACACTTTAATATTATCTTTATCAGTGAATATCAAACATACTTTTGTTATAATATTATATTCTGATGAGATGTAATAAAAGTTGGTAGTTGCTATAATGCCATCATTTGCAGATAATTTGGCAACAGATGTATTCTTGTGTGAATATTTACTATCAACTCAGAGTGGTCCATAATGCACATTGTACTAACTATCCTGGCTTATATGCTTAAGGGATATCTGGCCTGGTATTAACACAACATTTTTTAGCAAGTCAGATAGCCAATCTCTCTAGGCTAATTTAACAATTGGTATGAAAATAAGTGTAACCTCATCTTGTATAAGCTGCCTACATGGAGTGCTATTTACTGATGGTAGCTGGGAATCGCAAATTTAATCCGCATGGTATTAGGTAGTAACAGCAGGCAAACAGAATACGGTAGATACTAGTACTAGTACTACTACTGTTACCTTGATTGTGGAAACGTAGTGCTCTGAGGTTATGGATCGACCCCGCTGTTCAGTATACACTGTACTCAACCTAACATGACAGATGGATATAATTAGAACTGGGATCTCAGTCAGAAAGATAAACCTCCTGGCGTGAAAGGCCTTGCTAGAGCCATGCTAACTACATAATATTTGATTCCCTCGATACAAAAACGATATGTACATTTCAGCACAGCGTGGATTCCAGACTGTTTTGTTTTTCGTGAACTGACAGCGATTTAGGTGAACAGCTGCACTATTTACATTGATGATGATAAACCGACAAGGATATAAGATGAACATAGTGTTGTACATGAATTGTAACATATTCCCTCTAAATAGTTTATTTTTCTGATTAATTTGTAATTGGAATGAAGTTCATCAAAACATCGTTAATTAAAATCAGTCCGTAGACTCTAAGCCTGGCACTATAATTTGAAAGTTTCCATACAAAGGGTTATGAAATATTGATGTTTGATTAAGTCGTATTTCATGAGAATATTGATGAGACATGCAGGCCATCGCCATAGTTACCATTCTGTTGATTTGCTAAACGTTATAGATCGTAATATCTTCAGATTTGATGTGATTATTGACAGGAATGAGTTAGCCAGAGGGATTGAACGTCATTGGCAAATCAGATAGCATGATGAAATTGAAAGGAATTCAATAATATCATAGAATACAGTTTGACTGTCAGTTTGATAATTGGTTTTATTTTGAAAAGAATGAGTTTCAGGGGTGATCCAAGTAATGAGAATATAAAATTGTTTAAAGACAAAGTTGTCAAGATGTCACGTTTCCCACCACAATGTCTTGTTTCACATTGTATCTATTGTTTGAAACTACGTGTATGACTAGTATTCAAAGGTTAGTTGCATTCACCTTTGATATTAAATATGACCATGAAATGACACCCTAAGGGATGATGATGGCACTGTGTGTCACACAAGCTCAATAAATTAACTTCAGGAGTTTTGTCCAATCAACTTATTGAGCTTATGCAACAGTACGCGATCATCCCTAACTTGAATCTCATTGGTACTGAGGTTTCATTTACCCTTGATATGACCATTAAAATGACACCCTAACTTGAATCTCATTGGTAGGTTTTGTTTACCCGTGATATGACCATGAAATGACACCCTAAATTGAATCTCATTGGAAGGTTTCATTTACCCATGATATGACCATGAAATGACACCCTAACTTGAATCTCATTGGTAGGTTTCATTTACCTTTGATATGACCATGAAATGACACCCTAACTTGAATCTCATTGGTAGGTTTCATTTACCCATGATATGACCATGAAATGACACCCTAACTGGAATCTCATTGGTAGGTTTCATTTACCCTTGATATGACCATGAAATGACACCCTAACTTGAATCTCATTGGTAGGTTTCATTTACCCTTGATATGACCTTGAAATAACACCCTAACTTGAATCTCATTGGTAGGTTTGTTTACCCTTGATATGATCATGAAATGACACCCTAACTTGAATCTCATTGGAAGGTTTCATGAAGTCTGTCAATTTTCACTTCCAAAGCAGTCTTGCTTTTGGACCCCCTAAGAGAGGCCTCCTAAATTTCTAAAACCACACCAAATCAAACTATATAGAACTCTTATATCTTTTGTAATGTATAGAATATGGTAGTTTAAAAAGTGACCATTTCTTGGTCGTTATCCAAGTTTCAGTTATCAAAGTTATGAAATTTTTTTTTATTGATAATTGTTTTTTTCAATGAAGATCTAAAAAAAATTTGTTGGATAGCATACTTTCTGGTGTTTATGTTTATATTGCAGTTCTGACAGTGGCTATTACTATAGTTCATTTGTATGTGTTAACCATTTCTTGGAAGAGAAACACCAGAAAGGTCAAAGAACCTTGCCTCAAATCAACACATGTCTGTGTTTCAATTTGTCTCAAGTGGAAGAATATGTACAAACATATAATCTTACATGTGTAACCATGGTAATGTTATTGTTTAGATCTACAGACAGCTTTATAGAGACTGTTAGGGGTCTTCTGTTTCAGTTTTCTGTTTCAGTTTAAAATGAGATTTGAAGTCAATGAACTGATTGTCATAAGGTAGTGGTCGTCTGACTCAGGTTTCCCGCCAAAACTGAGTATAGCTTAAAATGAATGAGAAACAGCATTCATGTTCTGACTGTGTAGTAGTAGTAGTTAGTAGACTTGGTATTGCTGACCAAGTGTTAAAGTTGTCTGACACCTTCTAACATTCTCAGAGTGTAATTTGACATTTCAAGATAACAACAAGGACTCAATATAGACACAGTCTAATACTTTTCGTTAAAATTAAGTGAACATGTTAGCCTTAGGACTCGCAGGGGAATATTACTTGTTTATTAATGTTAGATGTTTAAGCTTAGCATGTTCTAATTTGTCACAATGTACCATCAAGTCCAAGTCTACAGAGATATTGACTTTGAGCATCAACTTAAAGGTAGCGGAATAGGGTAGCTTGACACTTCAAAATTTATCGTAGCGGAATAGGGTAGCTTGACAGTTCAAAATTTATCGTAAAATATGATTGATAGTTAAATATAACCATACTAATCAATTCCCCCTCCAAATAAAAAATTCCATTCACATATTGTTCTTACGGCGTGAAAGATTTGTCTTAATTTTCTATCTTGCTTGGGAGTTGATTGCGCCCTCTATCAGCCAACAGTGTTTAACAGTCATTTCCAATACATACTCAATACATGAACAATGGCAAGTAGTGAAGACCTCTGAGAGAAGATGGAGTTTTGATCGTTCTTGTCATTTGGTTTTAGTAGATTATCAAAATTTTTTTAGAAAAAAACGACAGTAACCGCATTTTGATGATTGTCTTGGTAATGTTGCTCGTATACATCTTTGTATCACAACCTCTTCTAAAGTTCTTACTTTTGCGACACATGATTAGTGGTCTGCAATCGTTTCAGTATTATTTGAAGTACTAAGAACAATTTACAATTAGCGGAGGAGTAGTTGTAATATTGTCATCAGATCTGTCTCCACTACTTGATATGAGTCATGTGTGTGATCGATCGATCTCTTCCATCTCTTCATGAAAGCTAATTCTGAAAGAGCCTTCAGGCTTGACTTCATGTTCTTACTCTTACTAAATGGGTGAGCCATTATGATTTTTGGACCCGTACTAGTAACTAACTCTCAGTGAGAGTTTTGGTAAGGCCAAAAAAAAAAAAAAAATCTGGTTCTGGTCAGGGTAAACTTTCTAAAGTGGTGCGACGACGCGCGGTTTTTTTTTTTCCTAATTTTTTTTTTTTTTTTTTTGCAAATTAGTAAATACACATTTTTGACACTTTACATGCTGTCGGAAGATGTCATACAACTCTGGAAGTTGGCACTGTTGTATGGCAAGTTTTGCACGATGCGGATCAATCATCCATCAGGGCATCACTAGTCACATTTACAAATTTATCTTATCGCCCAGTGATTTGCAGTTATAATCCCATCCAAGATAATAATGAGTCTTGCCTTGCAACAACTGTATAATGTCATTGCAACTTGTAACGTTAAATAACGAGAAATAGGTCTGTCCAACGGACGTAGAGGAGGCAGTGTTTTCTTTCGAGCACATTCCGCGTCCATCATCAGTCTGATACGCAGTCTGTATACGCTACGATGTTCGAGACGTCTTTCCATCTCATCGCAGATGGAAAGACGTGTCGAACATCGTAGCGCATACATCCAGAGCTAACTTCTTACGCTACGGAAAATCTTTGTATTCAGAAGGCAGAACGAAACGATCACCAGAACTAAGAACACCTCGAAAGTCAGCTGAATTGATATCAACATTTCGATTGCTCACGACGTACTCAAACTTCATACATTTTCGAAACATGTGAGCGGTTTACCACCTAGCACAGTGAACACACTATTTCCCGTGATTCCCATCAACCACGCTCATCGTACATATTACGTACACATATCGTACGGGGGTTATGGGTATGCAACAGTACTAGAAGAAAAGGGTACCCGTTACCAAATAGAAGTGCGCCATCACACGAGTCAAATTTTCCCGCTAGCCTTGCATACAGTGTTGATCGACGGGGAATTGTAAATAAGGAACGGGAAAGGAAAAATTATCGGGAAAAAAAAGGATTGACGCGGGGGTATTCAGGGCACGTGCGCGCTGACCAGAACCAGACATATTTTTTTTTTGGCCTAACCAAGTCTTGGTAACGATTATGAAATATGATTTAGGACGTGTGTTTTATGGTAGATATCTCGCAATGTGTCGCACTATGAGCCACCTGTGTACTTCTACTGTCCTTGGAAAAAAGGATGCTATGCATGCTCATTTGTACTTCCAGCATTTGTGACCCCCAGCCTACATTCAGTATATATGTTTTACACGCAGGATTCGATGACTTGCGTTTCAGTGATTTCCCATACCATTTCAGTGATTTCCCATACCACAAAGAAAAGACAAATGAATAAACATTAAAAAAAATGTATGCAAATGTGCCTAGCAACAAGACCACGCCCATAGCAACCGGCAAATTATCACATATATTGCAAAGATAACAACGGGGATTAATAGACAATTGAATAAACATTCAAAAAATGTATGTAAATATGCCTAGCAACAAGACCACACCCATAGCAACAGCCAAATGATCACATATATTGCAAAGATAATATCAGGAATTCATACACAAGTGAACAAAAACATACAAAAATGTATGCAAATATATCTAACAACATGACCACGCCCATAGCAACAGCCAAATGATAGCATATATCGTAAAGATAGCAACATGGTTGGATTCTGAGGCAACTGGATAGTCATTCACCAAATGAACACTTAATGTTAGCATGGACTACCTATGATAAACATTTTTAAAAACTGTACAGTTGTGCTACAACGCCATTGGCGGTATTTTTTCCTTATGGACATTATCTAAACGTTTGCATAATTTTGTTGCGTCAATGAAAACGTTGTTGATGGCATCAATAAAATATGTCCCTGTAGTAAAAAAAAAAAGTGGCCAATTTGTCTTCCTGTATACTTACCCCCACTGGTGGTTTACTAGCGTCATGCTTACGCAATATGCAAACGAGGTGTCTCTTTGTTGCCATGGTTTCATGTGTGGGAGTGTTTCAGCATCAGATGACAGACTGTATACTGATATCATAATTGTCATTGGTTGTGTAGGTTTTGCCAATTCAGTGCAAGTATCACCATTTCATTTTTCACGTATTCTTGTATCATTATGAAGAGTGTGATGAGAGATGGTTACAGATTTATTCATCTCCATAGTAAGAGTACTAACATGGGTATTTTGAGAGTAAGTAGCAAGTTTTGCTTTATTCTCTTCTGAGAGTTTACATGCAGGGACCATGATGTTAGACTTGAAGGATGATGACAGGTTTAGTGTAAAAGTATCATCTCGCCAAAATGCAGATTTTAAATTCTAGCCGAGTTGGTTGACTGTTTTAATTATCATTGCAACATTAACATTTATTTTAATAACAAAAGTGGTGATCAGGGTAATTTTCATTTTCTTATGGCAAGCAGTGTTTTAAGAGCTACACAACATGTTTAACATACATGTAGGTGTCACTTTTTCTTTTGAAAATGAATATTTATCATTTTGTTTTAAAAAAGTGAAGTTTTGACATTCATGTTTATTTGAAATTTAATGTTGACGAGAGCTCTCCATTGTTTATGGTTTAATCAGCATTTTTGGAGGTGACCCTAAGACCTTTGGAAAAGTAAAATTACTTAAAAATGTTAAGCCTCCTTGACATTGATGTTAAGATCTGGAATTTTTTTCCCCAGAAAAACTGCTTTCAGAATTACTATCAAAATAAACTGAAATATCCATCGTTGTTTACATTTATGGTGGGGGTTGCCAGGGGTTACAGAAGCGGTTCAATGACGGATCTTCCAGTCTATCAAATGATAATACTGGCAGTACATGTATATTTAAAGAACAAAGATTTTACATGTTTTGTGTTCTTTGTATATTTACAGGTAATGCTTGTGTTTGCCAAGGAAGATGCACAAAGTGATGGTTTCTGGTGGGCTGCCGATAAAGGAGGGTACAAATGTAACATTGTACGAAATCCAACCGCTGCGCTTGAATGTTTTTTAGAGAAATCCCACGATGTGATTATCATCGACCGAAGACATTCCAAAAGTTTTGATGCTGATGCTTTGTGCAGGTGAATAAATTGTCAATTTGAGATACATCTTGTAATAGTATAGCCCAGAGACATGGCTATCTGACTTGACATACTGGCTTGACAATATAGCCCAAAGACTTGGCTATCTGACGACATTCTGGCTTGACAGTATAGCCCAGAGACTTGGTTATCTGACTTGACATACTGGCTTGACAGTATAGCTCAGAGACTTGGCTATCTGACTTGACATACTGGTTTGACTGTATAGCCCACAGACTTGGCTATCTGACTTGACATACTGAATTGACAGTATAACCCAGAGACTTGGCTATCTGACTTGACATACTGGCTTTACAGTATAGCCCAGAGACTTGGCTATCTGACTTGACATACTGGCTTGACAGTATAGCTCAGAGACTTGGCTATCTGACTTGACATACTGGCTTGACAGTATAGCCCAGAGACTTGGCTATCTGACTTGACATACTGGCTTGACAGTATAGCCCACAGACTTGGCTATCTGACTTGATATACTGACTTGACAATATTGCCCAGAGACTTGGCTATCTGACGTGACATACTGGGATGACAGTATAGCCCAGAGACTTGGCTATCTGACGTGACATACTGGGATGACAGTATAGCCCAGAGACTTGGCTATCTGACTTGACATACTGGTTTGACTGTATAGCCCACAGACTTGGCTATCTGACTTGACATACTGAATTGACAGTATAACCCAGAGACTTGGCTATCTGACTTGACATACTGGCTTTACAGTATAGCCCAGAGACTTGGCTATCTGACTTGACATACTGGCTTGACAGTATTGCCCAGAGACTTGACTATCTTACTTGACATACTGGCTTGACAGTATAGCCCAGAGACTTGGCTATCTGACTTGACATACTAGTTTGACAGTATAGCCCAGAGACTTGGCTATCTGACTTGACATACCATCTTGACAGTATAGCCCAGAGACTTGCCTATCTGACTTGACATATACTGGCTCATCAGAATGCCATTGTTGATCATAGTCTTGGCCAAGTTTTAGTACAAAGTTCAAAGTTTAGATAAATTCCTATTGGAGCTGCTATTTTGGTAGTGTGGAAGGTTACATCCTTTCTGCTCGTAATCATAATCATCTTTAATTTCTATGTTTGACATTTGATATGAAAAATTTAGAATCTACAAGTGAATAGAGACCAAGCAGGACCCCTACAGTAGTTGAATGCTAAACCTCCCCTTTCAGAATGTTAGCTATAAGTTTTGTTCTCTATCTATAGATCAATAAGAGCCACTAGACCAAGTGAACACACCGTTATTGTAGCTGTAACCAAGAAAAGGTAAATCTACTTTCGTTTACTCAGTATAGAAATGGTGCAATAGTAGAAGAAAAAAAATTATGTGTTTTGAATAAAAATTCTTTAACAAAATGTGTGAGCACGTTACATGTAATCGATGGTTTAATGATATAGACTTGTCGTATGACCACAGGAAGGTTTTGAATTTGGATTGGTTTGACAGTGGCTGAGTGATTAGCTTGTACACGTTTACCTCTGCTGTTTAGGTTCGAATCTGCCAAGTGTCGGCTGGGTTTGATCAAAATTTAACCAGGTCTGTATGTAAGAAGGGTGATGCTCAGTTTGACCCTGCCAAACGATGCAGGTTTTCTCCGGGTATTCTGGTTTCCTCCTGCTTCTTCAACACCAGGGAACTGCTCTTGTGGCAACCATTCAACAATTTTCTGAATTTATTTGGACGAATAAAGATAAGATTATTATAATGAAGGTTATTATTCTACTGTGGTATTGTCCATTATCACACCCATGGTACTTGACTGGCATTGATGTTTATGACAAGTCTGCATCTTTGGTCTGTGTACAATAACAGTGGAAGAAGGCTGAGTGATTTAGCCAAACTATACTCGACTGTCTTGCTGAATGAGTTTGGAACTACTGCATAATAGGATTCTAGAGTAAGGCAACACCATTTTGGGTTGAACGAATCTTACTGTTTATCCACAGTTTCTGATTATTCTCTCTTATGGATGACTTGCTAGCATTCTAAGTAAAGAAATTCTGTCCCCATATTTAGCTCTAACCAAGTTAAAAATGAAAGAAAAGAAATACAGAGGGAATGTGTCAATTGATAAGCAGAGATCCCATTGTAACGTTATAAAAACTTGTTGTAAACTACGTCAATGGTTCATATTTAATTATACTCAAAGGATTTCCCTCATTTTATTATGTTTGAGTCTGCCACCTACACATGCTCATATCTCTATTATCTGTTGAATCCAGTAAAAAGCAGAAATAGACAGTTATGGAAAAAAAATTGAAAACAAAATGAGGGTTTAACATTTAGAGTGTCAGGCATGAAAGATTACCGTCAAAAATATCCACACATGGGTATTTTTTATTCATTTATTTATTTATTTATTTATTTACAATATCACTGATTGTCAGTTAGTAACCCAAGAAAATTATTGTTGAAATTCATGGAATTTAATACAACATGCACTGGGTCAAAGTTTCCTTCTGACTTTGTCATTTCTATGTCATTCAGACTGTTCGTATCACTAAGTATCACCAAAATACACTCATACACTTACTCCTTTTAGTCCCCAATGGGCACCACCTAGAGGGGACTTATACATTGGGTTCTGTGCGTGTGTGCGTGCATGTGTCTGTCCATCCATGTTTTCACCCTCATATCTCTGGCATGCACCAACTGATTTCAACCAAACCTGGCATAAAGGTAATGTACTATATGAGACATATGCACGCCACTTTGTTTTATGACCAAATCAAATATGGCCGAATGACAGCCATATTTGCTGCTAAATTTCACAATATGCATCATAACTTTGGAGGTATAATACGTAGTGACTCCATTCAAGTGCCTACACCCATATTATCAAGTATGAACTTTCTTTTAAGACCCTGTCCTTTTGACCTTGAAAGTCTTTTTCAAGGTCAAATATCCAAAGATTGGTTATCTTCACACTTTTTGAATAAAATATTTAAGTGTGATGATGATATTTTAGTTATGTCTTGGTTTTTAATGTGTGAGGCATATGTACGTCACTTAATTTCATGACTTTGACCTGAATAGCTTACATGGTGGCGTTGTTTGTGATAAACAAACACAGTTTGCCTGTTATCACCAAACGTTTGATACATACTTTATGGACACCATTCAAGTGTCTACCCTCACTCTTTCTAATGAGACATTGACCCTGACATATACTTTCAAGGTGAAATGACCAAAATTTTTATTTCTATATAACTCAAGAAGTTGAATAAACAAAGACTCCATTTAAATGTGTAAATCCCAAGAAAGACTTATTACCCTTGCTTCATTTCCATTCTTGATTTAAATGCATGATTAGAAATACCTCCTTTTATTTTGTTTTATTCACTTTATATTTGTAAAGCTCTGTGACTAACATAATCGTGTCATTGTAACGCCTGGTGCGTAAAATTGCCCTTACACGTAAATATGAGTTGCATTAGCATTATTCCTTTTTTTGCCAATTTTAATTGACATGTATACAGAAAATTATACAGCAGGGGGAAAGGCCACCATTTCATGCGGTGATCCGGTGGTCATGAAAACAAATAGTTTGTAAATAGGCCCCTGGTGTGACTTTGCTAATAGTACCACAGCCATACATGTTTGATATTTTCAATGAAGGTGTTAATGTGTCCTTCTATCAGATAACAACAGTGAATGACGCACAACACACTGCATTATTAACCTCAAGAGTGGACTGAGATTATACCTTGGCCAAGATTTAATGAGTTGGAAGTCTTCCAAACCACTTGTAAACAGGAAGTCAACACAAATTGTATTGTGTAACTGTATAGGACTGATAGTACTTTGGCAATGACTTTCTGAGGCCTGGCAGATGCAATGCCTAGTATCTGAGTCGAGTGGGGATTTTGACTATCGGTTCCCACCAAGACTAGCATTCATCACCACAGATAAGACTATGTCTATCATGAAATCCATCCATTCCTGATTCGCTACTCCTATTCACCACCACAGATATGTCTATAGCCATCATTAAATCTATCCCTTTCTGATTAGCTACTCCTGTCTATCCACCACCACAGATATGTCTATAGCCATCATGAAATCTATCCATTTCTGATTAGCTACTCCTGTCTATCCACCACCACAGATACATCTACGTCTATCATGAAGTCTATCCCTTTGAGATTGGCTACACCCTCTGTCCATTTAAATGTCTGTTGAATCCTGTTGACGACGTACATTTACATCTCTCTCATCTCATATGGCTGCTTGAATGTTTAACTTGTATTGTGAGCATTGCAGATCTGACAATACAGATGCCTAAGTTGTGACTTGGAAATACAAGAAACTTGTGTGTGGTATGATATCTATACATGTAACCTTGTAGGCTGTATGTACCTGTAGTTCAATAATCATTTAATATCATGATGGTAATTGTGGATGTTGATTGATTGATTGATTGGTTGATTGGTTGTTTAATTGATTGATTGATTGATTGATTGATTGATTGATTGATTGATTGATTGGATAAAGTCATCTTATACAAAAAAAATACTATAACAAAGTTTCGTCACGTTTGCATGTCTCAAAAGTGTTGTATTTGATTGTCATTGCAGTCAGTCAGATAAAGAAGAGCCGTCAATTCTACCACTTCTAAATGCTGGTTTTAATAAACGATATGTGGAGAACCCAAATACAGGAGCTTGTCTGAATGAATTGATTCAGTTGGAACATGGAGATGTTAGACTACATCACAAACTAAGGTGAGCATCAAAACTTATTGTTTACTGGTTAGACTACAGTGTAAACCAACCAACCAAACAAACAAACAAACAAACAACAACAACAACAACAACAACAACAACAACAACAACAACAACAACAGACAAACAGTGTTCAAATAATGTGAGATGTAGAGAACAGAAGGCCATAAATTGACACTTTAAATTTCTGTATACATGTGTATTAGCACAACATAGCCATTATATGGTGTATATACCGGGTATTTATATCTACACTCTGTGTATTTGAATAACTGTATGGATCCAGCAGCAGGCTTGTGTCACAGCAGACTTCTACAAAAATACGAAGGAAAGTCCTTCATTAATTGACAATTCATGATCCATAATATATTTTATGAGATGATGAATTTAAATGTTAATACATGTATGATGAATTCAAATGTTAAATAAATATATGTATGGTGAATTCAAATGTTACTATAATGATGAATTCAAATGTTAATATGATGAATTCAAATGTTAATATTATGATTTCAAATGTTAATACATGTATGATGAATTCAAATGTTACTATGATGAATTCAAATGTTAATATGATGAATTCAAATGTTAATATTATGATTTCAAATGTTAATACATGTATGATGAATTCAAATGTTGATATGATGAATTGAAATGTTGATATGATGAATTCAAATGTTAATATGATGAATTCAAATGTTAATATGTTATTTGATACAGAACCGCCAATGCTGTCTTTGCTGCCTTGGACAGTGTAGCTGATGCCATAGAAATTACCAGCAATGACCATGAAATACAATACGTGAATCCAGCTTATGAAAGACTGACTGGCTACACAAGTGAGGAAATTGTCGGAAAGAGTACAAATGGACCTACTAAGAGTGACAAGAACAAACAGGAAATCTTAGACACCATGTATTCACAATTAAAAAAAGGAAAGGTGAGACCCAAGGCATAATCCTGAATGATTGTTTTTTATACCTTCCACCCAATTTTTTTTTCTAAGCAAAAATAAATTGTTTCTCTTGAGATTTCTTCAAATGTCTTTGTTGTATTCATCATTGTTTTTATCAGGCATAAAACAATATGGGCAAGATCAGTAGTTCAATGTAGGATAACAAAAATTTAATTTTTTTTTTTTTTGTTGGGGGGTGGGGGTGGGGGTGGGGGGGGGTGTCGAACCATTTCAGTTCTCATCTGACAAAAAACAATGTCACTTTTAATGGAATCTTTTTTTGTACCCCTAAATGCAAATATTTCTGTTCGTCAAATTGAGAAATAGAACAATTTTTGCTATAATGCATGGTATTAAAATACAGTAAAGTGTCAATGAAAGAGCATTTTTCTCACTACGTACTGGCTTTGTATTCGTAGCACTACATAATACTACATACTGATTTGATTAGTCAAGTTAGAAGGGGATCGGCTGGGGGGGGGGGGGGGGCTAACTAAAAGGAAATTAGTTTTTATTCTACATGGAATTATTGATCACACCATTTAGGAACATTAAAATGTCTGAAAATTGTGGTAAAAGTTAATCACAAAAATTGTAGTCTTCAAACAGGATGTTGTGATATAATGTTATTTGTTGTTATCGTAGACATTACAGAATTTTTGAAAATGCTAATTATTTTGTGTCATCACCTGAGACTTAATGAATTGTCAGTATGGTATTAAAAGGAGATCATCTTCATTGTGTTTGTCCTTTCATCAGATGTGGGAAGGTACGTTTTATACACGGAGGAAGAATGGAGAAGCACTAATGCAGTGTGTTCATGTGACTCCAGTCATTGGATATGGAGGGTAAAGCATACAATTTACAATACATCATCCCCTTTGGTAGCTGTTAGCTTTACACACGAGTACAGTATTTTTGGCCATACAGATGGGCATTGGGTATTCATTTTGGATTTTTAATTAAAAAAAAAACAAAACATTTTTATCATGGCTTCCTACTTGAAAAATAAATTTTAAAGTGGCCATATGGGTGAGGACTGGGTATTCATTTTGGATTTTGGATTTATAAAAACAATTTTATTTTGGCTTCCTACTTAAAAAAAGATTAATGTAAAACAACATATACCAAGTCTGTGTTTTATTTTGTAACTCATTGTACTGAAAAAAAGCTATTAAAAAATGTGTAGACAGGTTTGCTTTTGTACGTACAACAACAAACTGTTTACACATTTTATTAATCTCTTACAATTTATTGAGTTACAAACAAGGACTTGTCATATGTTATGTAACATTTTATTTTTCAAGTAGCAAGCCATAATAAATTTGTTTTATAAATTAAAAATCCAAAATACATACCCAATCCTCATCCATATGGCCACTTTAAACAACATAGACCAAGTCTGTGTTTGTAACGCAATACGTTGCAAAAAGCTAGTAAGAAAAATGAGAAAAAGTTTTGTTATTGTACGTACAATTAATCTGCAATTTATTGAGTAAAAGATAAGAAAGATTAGAAATTCTCTGTCTTCTTGACCTTCATGTATGTCTGTTTTCTTTCCTAAGTGATGTCTGTATGTATTTCATCAAACTATCACAGAAGGGATATTCTGACCGACATTTTGTTTGTTTTTGGGTCAAGGCAATATTTTTCAAAAATAAAAAACAATTAAAAAAGATAAAATGAAATAAAATCCTGACCTACCTACCCCTATTTTCTGAGGCCAAGTTATTGGAAATGCACAATTATTTTTTTTTCGCCTTAGGTGTTGAAATTTTGTATGGGTTTTCTCAATTTTCTCAATACAATTATTGTGAGATGGGTTGATAAACATTAAAATTTACCAGTTTTTTTTTTGCATCTGAATTATTCATAGGAAAGTGCGTCACCATGTATTCATCAGACGAGGGGCTAACCTGACCCAAACAGTCGCTACATCAGAATTCAACCAACTAGAAAAATACAAAGAAGGAGTAGATTTGCCAAATGGTAAGTTTTTGTTTTATGTCGACTTCTAAATATGATGTGTGGTCAACCATCTTGGTGCAACATAATGAAAATAGCACACTTGTATTAAGACACCTCCAATCTTGGAAAATCAGTTGATACATTCAAACTTGAGAGAGATAAAAGATATATCCATCCTGTTGTCATGACACTAGAATCTCTCACAGCCTGGCCACTTTCGCTGAATTTTCTGTTTGATCACTTGCTATATCTGTAAGTCCAATCTCCTTGTATTGTACAATGGTTACTAAAGAATTTCCGCACAAAAGGAGATACATTTTACTATATTCAAATAATGGTAATTAGGGTCTATGAATCCTGCCTAAAAAAACCTAATAGTTCTAACCGTTATCCTAAAGAATCTGTGCACAAATTTTTATTGGATTGAACCGGCCATTTTTGAATTGATAATGAAACAGACAGATGCACACATATACAGACAGAAAAACATGCCCCCCCCCCCACACACACACACACACCAACCCACACAGAGAACGATAAAACTATAGCCCCTCATACAAGAGTTAAACAATGAGACAATATGTTGAGGATGAAATTGAATTTCACTATTTATTACTCAGATGCACTTTGTTTTAATAGTTATGATAATTTCAGTGTACAAAAAATGTAGAATGATTTATGTATTTATATCGACGTTATTCAAAAATATGCAGTAATAAAGTAATAAAGGAAATTAGTAAGCAAAGTAATAATAATAAATGCATGGATGTTTTGATACTATAATAACTGTAGAGTACTTAGCTATGTGTGAAACCTTTGTCTACATGGAAGTCTATATATATATATATATATATATATATATATATATATATATATATATATATATATATATATATATACACACACACACACACACACACACACCATATACCATCATTACTAACAATTTGTGGCTCTATATGTTCCTTTCATTTGTACATCATACTTATCATTTGACTGGCAAAACTCATACTGTTTTCATGACTGTCTTGTTCCATTTCATTCCTCTGCTTCCATGATACATGTAGAAACCATATATGGATTCCCACGGCGCAGTTCCATTGACTTTCGTGGTTTGCGTAGAGGTTCTATTGACATTCGCTCACTATCAAGTGAACAGGGTTAGTGACCATGTTGACCTATGTTTCCATGACTACCAATGTGTTGGTGTTATTTCTATGCCAACCATATACTCGCACAGTTAAAGTAATCTTTCATATATATCTTGCACAATATATATATATATATATATATATATATATATATATATATATATATATATATATATATATATATATATATATATATATATATATATATATATATATATATATATATATATATATATATATATATATATATATATATATATATATATATATATATATATGTATAAATATCTTAACAAACTTATTGCATGGTCTTTTTTGATAGAAGAGCTTCTTCCTCACTTTTTTGGCCATTAAAAAGGACAATCAGCTCTTCCCAGATTTTTTTTTTATCTTTCACTGAACTTTTCATTTTGGTTAATTCAACCATCGCTTATCTTTCATTCTCAGCTTCTTATATGTTGTGTTCTTGTCTGTTTTCTGTTTTGTTCTATTTTGTTTACCAGCATTAAGTTGTGATACATAATCTCACACATATTATGTTCTGTGTACAAATTAAGAAAAAACGAAAGATTTGCAATGACGTGATAGCGAGGGCTTAGTCAAGGACTCTGCATGATCTAACACAAGTGTAAGTAAAATTGGTGTAGAACAATACAGTTCTACAAGATCAGAATATCTCCGATAGATAAAGTTCTTTCATGTGACATACCACTCTCATGTTTGGCATAAGTGTGTAGTTCTGCAAGAAATAGATAAAATGTTATTAAAGTTTGATTTTCAAAAACTTATGTCTGGAAATTCTGTGTTACGATTTCAACTTGTTTCAGCAAACTGTGAGGTGTGAGAGCCTTTAAGCGTGTCAAGGAGTAGAAATGAAATATTGAAATTGATATTACTAAATAGATTGATAGACAATATATCCTAGCAGGTTTGCTGAAATGTAAACATGAACAGAAGTATTTTGGCTGTGTATCAAAAAAAACATTTACTATATTATCGAAGTTCCAACCTTATGAACCTGTTTACTGAAATGTATATCCTAGCTATTTGATCAATACATAGACACAAAAATTGAGAATGTAAATAGCAGAGCAAGTATAGACGAACAACTGTTTCTATTTGATTCGTAACATAAATTTCATACACGTTTAGTAGGATTAGCTCATAGAAGGTTTAATTCCTAAATGTCAGTTATCTATCATTCACTTCATTGGACTGAAGATATTTTATCAGTCAATAAGTTTTCAGGACATGTGAACCATTTCTGATCAATTCTTTTGATCAAGAGACTCGTAGATAAAGGGATTGTCACACAAAGTCACACAATACAAGCTCAATAAACGAACTTCACTCCTTTAGGGTGGAGGGGGTCAGGCGTCAATGCGGTTGCTGAACTTTGTTTTCGCACTTGTAACCAAATTTTTAAAAACTTTCACACCTTCGATAATAACAGGTTCTGTATTTACTACTGAGATGTTCATAAGTTGATTAAAATTTACTTCTAATGTGATATACAGTGCTGGGTTTCTGGTAGTATTTTAATATGTTTATAGGATGTTTTTACATTGCATCGATCACAGTGGTGTGACCGGTACAATTTTGATCATGGTTTCCATCATATATAAATTGAACATGCTGATGTCGAACTTGTGAATGTTTGTTTAGGGAGAGGGGGAAGGAGTTTTGTCTTTAACAAACGAAGTTCGTTTATTGAGCTTGTGGGACATTGTGCGATCGTCCCTGAGCAATATTGGTAGAAGGTATTATTTTTCATCTGTAAGTAAGTGCAAAGAATTCAACCGTCTTCGATAAGTCAAAAGTACCAGTGGCACAAATGATCAAAGTTGTCAAATATTGAATGTCACACTCATTGAATTTGCCCTCCATTTTTACTGGTAATAACAGAAATCAGAAAATCTAGAATATTTGTTGTATTGACAGAAATCAGAAAATCTAGAATATTTGTTGTATTGACAGAAATCAGAAAATCTAGAATATCTGTTGTATTGACAGAAATCAGAAAATCTAGAATATCTGTTGTATTGTTAATCTGTAAATTAGACCAGCGTGTCGCATGAAATAATTAGATGAGTTATTTGTTATTTTGTTGTCACACAGGAGGAGTGTTGAATAGAAGACAATCAATGGCCAGAATCCATTCAATGACAATCGAAGCACCCATCACAAAAGTAAGTAGCAAGTACCTTCCTTTTCCTACAATTCATGAATGAAAGTTTTTTGGACAAGTTAAGGCAGACACAAAATTTAAAGTATTACTGTGGCATATATAGTAGATTAGAGAAATGAATAATGGCAGTGCATTGGTGATGCAGATAAAATCGTTCTGTAATTGTGAAAACTGGAAGTCAGTGACGGTTGATGTACCGTACACTGGTAGTTGACTACACAAATAGAACGCAGTGTGGGTCTTCCATTAGACTGAACCATTTTACAGCATGAATGTAATCATATCAATGATAGATTAATCTAAACTTGCCACAATAATAGTTTTAGTTGTTTCTCTCTCAACCTGTCATAAGTGATCTTGCCAGAGTAATAAATCCAGCCATTCTGGAAATCACCGAGATATTGTAGTCGTATGTCAACTTTGTGTGATACCAGAGTTTTAAACCGAGTGTGAAAAAGTTCACTTTTCATGTACTAGCTGTTATGGAATTTTATTAGATTTCTTGCTTTAGAACTATAAAGTATATTGCCTAAAAAATAGAATTCAAAGCAGTTGCTTTTCAACATCATATAGCAGCACATTTTTTGCCATTTTTTGTCAAAAAAATTCAAAAAACTCCAATGCTTCTTTAAAATTCTGAAGCATTTCATTCATGAGAAGCACCACGTCATTTACATACTCAAAAATCTCAGCTAAAAAATGCTCAAAAACTTCATTCTAGTAAAACATGTATAAAAAAATTCTAAGGTTATGTGACCACTAGCTGTGACCTGCAGATATAATCCAGCTCATGCATATTCATCATGACATTGCATATTAATGAGGTATGTCTCATCACAGGTAATAAATATCATCAATGCTGCCCAGGAAAATAGTCCTATCACAGTAGTGCAGGCGCTTGATAGGGTCCTCGAAATTTTACGTACAACTGAACTTTATTCACCCCAATTGAATCCCCAACAAGTGAAAGAGGAAGATCAGGTCACAAGCGATTATGTTGGTGGACTCATGTCGGTAAGTCCAGAACTCGAAGAGAGATGACTGTGTATTTCTTGTGTTTGTCCAATGTCGAAGGTGTCTGTCCATTCAGATAAATATGTTTATAGTTTGTTATGTTATGTATGGGTACAGAAGTGCTTCAACTATTGCTTGTCACCAAACAAGTACTTTCATTGAAAACGGATGAGATGTTCATTATGAAATAGCAGGGTTTACATATTTATCATAACTTTTTAGAGTTTCATGTGTTAAATATGTATGTACGGCACCCATGCTGTCTTTCAAGTCATTTTACATTCATATACAGTACATTTGACATGGCTTGTTTATCATATTATGCATGCCAGTAATTGTGTTGAGGTATATACACACCAAGACAAATAAACACAAGCACACTCAAAATCACACACACACACACACACACACACACACACACACACACACACACACACACACACACACACACACACACACACACACACACACACACACACACACACAGAAATATACACATACAGATACAGGCACCCACAGTCATACACACACATGGACATGTACACATGCTTTCCCTATATGATGATATTCTAAATATGGACATAAAGTCACACACATCTATTGCAAGGGAAAACTGAGTTTCCCTTGGTGCCCCATAATGCTTGAATTGTGTATCTGTGATGTTTTCCCAATGTGAGCATGTCGCCTCTCTGAGGCTTTCTAATTATCATTTTACCGTCTTTGCTTGTACCCAACGTGCATGCTGGGATATGTTGAGACAGAACAAAGGCAGTGGAGAGGTATCAGTAATTCCCATCATACACCTCCCTTTTCCTTATCTTTGTAGTAGCTAGATGGTAGACCAGACTGTCGCTGGATGCACCTCACAAATACAAATGACTTCAAAGCATTTAAACTTTGTACAGAGCAGTTGACTTCTCCCGAAATTTACATGAAATACGGTGCAAAGTTGCACTGTTAGTTGTGTCGAAATCTCGAAAAGTACATCGCAGTCCCTTTGAATTATGTAAACTGCATTTCTCAAAGTTTTGTGGAGAATTCAAAACGCCCGCTTTCAGCAAGTTACAAAGAAAGGTGCATCCATCATTATAACATGTCACTTATTTCAAACTACGAAGTTTTTCAGGAACTGTTGTAAAAGGTTCTCTTTATGGTATATACTCTTTTACCATGATTTTTACTTTTATCTCTAATGAGTTCAGTTTGTCTTAAGATAGTACTTAGAACTTTTAACAATGCCCTGCTATTATATAAAGTTAATATTGCACGACCTACTTTTATGCTATCTTTGCTGTAGTTGCATAGCGTTCACTATTGGCAACATCAAAATGATCTTAAAAGAGAGTTTGTGTTAAACTATATTTTTGGTGATGGATGTCATGTTGTGCAGTTATTATTTGTCAATCCAGTTAGAAACTTGAAAAATAACACATACTGGTAGTTTTGTATCCAAGGAAATATTGTACCTAATACGAAGTGAGCCGTACGTGTGTCAGTACTGAAACTTTTTGCAAAGTTCATTCCAATTGGATAGAAAGTGATGTCAGAAATGACAAATGTTGTCAGTATGTTGATGATTATATTAAGAAGGTACCGTTGTGTATCAGAAGAACCTTCCCAGAGCTTCACATTGACACCGTTTGGCAAGTCCACAAAATAAACGTTGACTAGAACTGCAAATGGTAAAGAACAGTATCATACTTTACATATACTTTGCATATACAGCCAGAGTTTCAAATGATACTGCCAAATATGAGCTAAATTTGAAATTTGTAGGAGTGTAGTTTATGAGATATTTTGTATCAGTTACAGGAACTGATGTTATGATTATTAATGTCGAATGTAGTAACTGTATTTCAGTGTTCCACGATTACGGTCGGTAACTTTCTTGAAAGGATACTGTGGCCATAAAAATGACTTGTTTTAATAGTTCCAGTAAAGGATGTTAGAAAAAACAAATGAAACCACTTCAGCACTGCCTTGCAAGGAGAACATCCCCACAAGTGAATGTCTGCAAAATTACAGTTTTACAATAACAGTTATTTACAAAGTTGAGTAGTTTAAGGTGATTGTACATTTCCTTGTATTGGTTACACAATACACAATAGTCAAGTTGTTAGAAAAACAAAAGATTTCATGGTGTGGCCACTAGGAGTGCTGTTCACAGACTGTTTTCAGGCAAGGAGTGTGGGCCAGAATAGTTGAGTATTATAGCATAAAGAAAGCAGACATGATATTACCAGACATCAGAACATGCCTAACCTAACATTGTGTTTACGGCTTTGTGTATTGTTCTTTGATCAGTGGCCATGACCAAATTTTAGCCTTCTCTTTGCCAATCAGTAGTGCCCTCTTGTGATCTTTACGTGTGAAATGACCAGAAGTTTGGTAACTATGGTGTATATTGTTGAACTATTCAATGAAAATTGTGGTTTTGTGGACCCTGAAAGTTTATTAGACAATATGTAAGATTGTTTGCCAATATTTCTAGCTTTTGTAATAACCATTTCTCTATATTTTCTTATATCTGAATATGTAAAAGATTTTTTAAAGTCATTTTTGAACTCTTTAAGTTAACTCTGCGTAAATCAAACACTTTGATGAAATGATATATGTTATCTGTTAGTGTGCCATAGTAGCTGTTAACAGAATGTTGGAAATCATGTTCATTAGTCGTGAAACTAAATCACCAAAAACTTGAAAAAAAATTGCTCAGTCTTTCTTCCACCATAATATGTAATTTGTTTAAGATGAATAATGATTTCAAAAAATAACAAGATTTCATCTGGCAAAGTTTTGGTTTAATATTCAAGGTATTTTGTCTTTTCAAAGAGATTCATTCGTGAAGCAGATTCTTCCAATTGCTAAATTAATAATATAATAATTCATGCTCCTATGCTATATCAGCCTCTGCAAGAAAATTGTGACATCCCCCCCCCCAAGAAAAAAAGGGGGAAAGAAACAACATACAGAAGATAAGGACCAAATGTTCATAATGTTACAGCTACTATGGTTACCATGGATTAAAATGCTTGACAATGTTTTCCACATTACCTTATTGAAATCCCCCCTTCCACAACCCCCCCCCCCCCCCCCACCAATAACACTTTGAGAATAAGGTTGTCAACCCATAAACAACCATATTTACTTCCAGATATTCTTACTTGATATCATTTTGTCCAATCTTCTCAAAAATGTTGATAAAAATACATCACAGCCATTTCATGGACAGATTTCTATCAGAAAAGATGCAAGTACTCGGGGAGAGGATTTTGTAGTGTGGACTTTCCATTGTCAAAATTTTTATTAAAAATAATACAAATTTAAATTATTGAACAGAAAAATGATTTGATGGCTTATTGTGTTTGTATGTTTGTGTTTTCTTTCCTCACAGCAAGGAATCAATCCAAGGAGGAAGTTCTCAGGTTCAGAGGTCACACTCTCTAAAGGTATGTGAGTCAACAGTGACGTAAAATAATTTGTCATCAAAAGAATTGTTTTTATTACAATTACCATGTTTATAGTGTTTTCCATCTTAGGTCCAAATCTTTGCCTGCTATTTGGCATGATACTAATTTACATTATTGTGTACAGTATGGTATATTCAGCATTTTTGGTTCCAGTTCTTCTTGCTAGGTTTGCCCCACAAACCATTGTTATTCACTTTGTAGTAAACTAAATAATTGTTATCAGCAAAAAAACACGATGTTTATTGTACTACATCCAGTGTAACTAATCCAATGAATAGTTAGCGTTATAAATATTGTGTATGAAATGACTTTATTTCAGCAACTCATCATCACCTACCATCGACACCACCATCAAATCAGCACCAAGTACCTCCTCATGTAGAAGCAATTCTTGAAAATGGCAGTCTCTGGGACTTTGATGTGGTCGATCTAGAGAAAGCTACAGGCAAAAGGTAAATGAGGGGCACTGTGGTAATAGTTGTTGGGTGGGGCTGGAATGTGTGTGTGTGGGGTGGGGGGGTGGGGTGGGGTGGGGGGGGGGTGCTGCTGTTGTCTAATCTCAGCCACTTCTTTTTTAAAGCCAAGTGTGTGTGTGTGTGCGCGCATGAGTGCGTGCGTGCGTGCGTGCGTGCGTGCGTGCGTGCGTGCGTGTGTGCGTGCGTATCAACATATAACATAACTTAACTTGTTTATTATTTTACCACCTTCACATGATGCCACTGATTAGACAGTAGTGACCCAAGACCATAAGATTCAATCATTGGGGTTTAACCAGCATTTTATACTAAAAAAATCTTTGTTCTTGAAAAACTTAGGTATTCTTTATGTTAATTATCAGGCCACTTGTATTCTTGGGAATGAGCATCTTCAGACGGTTTAATGTACCTGAATTTCTTGGAGTCTCTGAGAGTATTATCTTAAGTTGGTTACAAGTTATTGAATCTAACTATCACAGTACCAACCCTTATCACAACTCTACACATGCATCAGATGTACTTCATGCAACAGCATATTTCTTAGAAAGAGATAGACTTAAGGTATGTTTTCTTTACATTTCCTTCGTACAAACAACGTCATACTTCTTACACAAAGAAGCCATAATGCACTTGACATGTGTTCAGCCATTTTGTGTATTTCCTGCAAGGGTTGATGGGAAAACCTCTTATGATGACATCACAAATGTCCTGATATCTTTGTCTTGACACTTTTGACTGTAAACTTTATGGTTTGATATTTTTATCTCTTTAAGCTATTTTGGAGATTTCCTGAAAGGGTTCATGGGAAAACATCTTGTGTTGACATCACAAATATTCCAATCTCTTTTGTCTTGAGTGTCAAGAAAAGAACTGTGCGGGTTCATAACTATAAGTTTTTGGAAAATTGATGTTGGGCTGCTTACCTCGTTCAAATTACTAGTACCACCTTTGATAATTATTGGCCCAGGAGTTTTGTGTATAACTGATTATTGTGTTGATATACAGGCATGTTTAGAGCCAGCTGATGAAGTATCTGCACTCATTGCTGCTGTTATACATGATGTAGACCACCCAGGAAGGACCAACTCATTTCTGTGTAACGCTGGAAGTGATTTAGCACTGCTGTATAACGATGTGTAAGTATCGCAGCTAGTAACTCACCAGTCATTTGACCAGCAAGACTGAGTCATGAGAGTATAAAGATAGTCACAGAATCAGATTCACTGTCAGATTCACAGTGGAGGACAATATGAGGCTAGTCTCATATTAGCCTCAGATTCAGCCGGCCTCATAGACGGAAAATCATGACGACACCCAATGAAAGCCATCAAACAAGCAATAATACCATAAGGACTACAGGAAATGTCCCTCTTCTCACCAATGGAAAATATTACTTCTTCAGAGTTTTAAATAAGACGAAAATAATAACTGTGCCACACAACAAGCCAGTGGGGGGGGGGGCTTTGTCTTCTATGAAGGCTTGTTAATTATTTCAGATTGACTCATTGTAGTGTTTCATACTGTCTCTAGTAAATAAACATAATAATTCTTCCTCATACATGAAATCTTGATAAAGGTTTCGATTTTAAGTTTTCCAGAATTTAAAATCATGTTTTTATTTCAGTGCCGTGTTGGAAAGTCATCACTCTGCCCTAGCATTCCAAATCACAACTAAAGATGATAGATGTAATATCTTTAAAGAACTTGAAAGGTAGGTAACTGATTTATATCTGTACATGCTGGTGATAACTTTCACACTCATTTTGAAGTTAGGTACTGCCAGGTATCTTTTCTGAACAACAGTCTGAACGATTAAAAGACATTATTACATAATACCTGTGATAACTTGCACCTGCAGTGCATGTGCATCGTAAGTCTAGTGGTATTTGTACTGCAATGCAATACCTAAAAACATAATTGCATACCTGCATGCAAATGAGATGCAAATGAGGAAACACTCGTTCCTTGCACACAAAATTGCATGATTGAACAGTATGATTTTTATGGAAATTTGCTGTGTTGGATAAACATATGTACTCAGGGGTATTTACACTTGTGCTTGCAGTGCTTTCTGCTGAACTTTCACTTGCTGTGCTCACAGAAGTACGACTACAGAGAACACAACAAGCACTTGTGCAAATGCCCCGAGTATGCCACGTGCACTTGTGTGTATTAGGTTCTGTCATTATTACCTTGGTTATTTAAACTCAAAAAATACTCTATTGACCTTCAAATTTTACTGACAATTTTCTCTCAAAGGTCAAATCAGAGGTCAAAGGTTACATGATGTGATTAGCGATATGGTGTAAGTTGATGCCATATTTTTTATGGCAGTCAACAATGCAATATTGTGTTTTCTTATGTATTAATTTTGTTTTCTTTTTTGTGACAGACAACAATTGTATAATGTTGTTTACTTTTTTGTTATCTAGGGACGACTATCGACATATTCGTCAGACTGTCATTGATATGGTCCTTGCAACTGAAATGGTGCGACATTTTGAACATCTTTCAAAATTTGTGAACAGTATTAAGCCAGCCATGAAAGACACAGATGATGGATCATCAATGGTATGTATGGTGTATGTTGTGATGTGGTGTGATGTGGTGTGGTGTGATGTGATATGTGGTGTGGTATGGTGGTGCAGAGCAGCATGGTGAGGTATGGTATGGTGTGGCATGGCGTGGTGTGGCGTGGCATACGTGGTGAGTGTGGTGTGTAGTGTGGTGCAGTGGAGCATGGTGAGGTGTGTGGTGTGGTGTACGTGGTATGTGTGACATGGTGTGGCATGGCATGATGTGCTGTGGCATGGTGTGATATGGTGTGTGGTGTGGTGAGGTTTGATGTGGTGTGGTGTGGCATGGCATGGCATGATGTAGCATTATGTGACTGTGCGGTGCGGTGAGGTGTGGTGTAGTATGTTGGTGGTTTATCATCTATGTGATATGAAACGACTGTCCTGTACCCAAAGGCAGATTTATGTTCTTAGTGTGTTCAAGAAGAAAGTCTGGTCGACGTCAAAATAATGAATGTACCAAAGGAGTGTAATCATTTTCTTTATTTCATCATGTACCATAACTTGAAAGAAGAGAGACTAATCTATGACATCCTTGTGTTCATGAAATGACAGCATTTTCGGGACGTGTACATATAATGTACAAGAAGTATAGAATAATTTTGACTATTGTGAGACCCAATGATGTAATTTATTGTTACAGCATAGTGGAGGAAGAGGCACACCAGACAGTTCATCAACAACTGCAGCTCTTACTACTCCAGAAAACAGAACACTTATTAAACGAATGCTCATTAAGTGTGCTGACATTTCAAATCCTGCTAGGCCATTGAATCTTTGCAGAGAATGGGCCAAAAGGATAGCTGAGGAATATTGCAGCCAGGTCAGTTAATGTTCTGTGTGTGTGTGTGTGTGTGTGTGTGTGTGTGTGCGTGCGTGCGCGTGTGCGTGCGTGCGTGTGTGCATGCGTGCATGCATGTGTGCGTGTGTGTGGTGCTTGTGTGCGTGTACATACATACAACTGTATGTATGTCACACAAGATCTTACATAGAACATTGAGATGTTAGATTATGAAAGATTATTTTGATATTTATACAAACACCAGGCACCAACAATTGCAGCATACAGCCAGACATTTCAGTTTTATTTACCATCCATAGTGAAATATCATCTCATGCAAACAGTTTAACTTCATTGACATTTAAGATGTGTACATTTCCATTGAAAATAATAAACCAACAGATAAATAAATAAATATCTTCTTTTTTTTTTTAAAATTGTTATTGCAGACAGATGAAGAGAAAAAACGTAGTTTACCGGTGGTGATGCCAGTATTTGATCGCAATACTCTCAGTGTTTCCAAATCACAGGTTTCGTTCATAGACTATTTTGTTGTGGATATGTTTGATGCTTGGGATAGTAAGTGTCACGTTTCTTGGTGTCTAAGACTTACCAGTACATAGACAATTACTGCTGTGTATAGCTACTAGATTCTCTTGTTTGTTTCTCCAAATTCAACTGCAAGTTCATGCTTTATTTAAGAATAATAATTCGCTCGTCAATTCAGCCAATAATACCCTCATAGCAATCCTTTTCCCCCCTGAAACTTAAACACAATTAAATTGTTACTAATTTTGTGGAGTGTATACTTGACGATACTCACGACTGTATATATGGTAAGATTCATTGTTGCATAAACTAACACCAAAGAATGATTACAGGGGTATATATACACAACAAATCTTTCAAATTTACTCAGAATGAAGCTATGACATGATGTAAGTACCGGGGGTAGGTATGACCTCTGACCCCCTAGATGAAGCTTAGATGTGACCTTTGACCTCTAGGTTAATATCTAGAAGTAGGATATGATCTGTGATCTCTAGCCTTATTTAAATGATAGAAGTAGATGACCTCTAACCTCAAGGTGAGATATGACCTCTGACCTGTCGGTGAAGCTCTACATGACATTGACAGTAGATATGACCTGTGACCTCTGGGTTAATCTAGACATGATAGAAGTTGTTGACCTCTGACCTCAAGGTGACACTTGATATGACACTAGATATATGACCTCTGGCCTCTAAGTGAAGTTCTACATGGCAGAAGTAGATATATAAGTCGATAGCTGTAGTGAATAATTTCAAAACAGATACAGATGTATGTCATCTTCATCAATAACGTGTCTGTTTCTACCTTGTAGCATTTGCTGACTGTCCTGAAGTAACAACTCACCTTCAGAATAACTACAAATACTGGAAACAAGAAGAAGAAAAGGAGAAAGAAAAGAAAGAAAAAGACAAGAAGTAGTTAGCAGTGTATGGAGTACTCAGTATTTACAGCCATTGTAAATTTACAGTTCAATTTCTTTGCCAAGACTTACCGGTACTGAAAGTCTGTGTTTAAACACATAGCCATAATAACACTTAGGTGTAAAAGAGAAGTGTTCCATGGTATAGGTATTATACTGTGTAGCCAGAGTCATACCTGGTTATTACAGAGTCACACCTGGTGGTTATAACAGATACACCTGGTCATGATAAATACACCTGGTCATGACAGACACCCCTGGTTATTACATAGACACCTGGTTATTACAAAGACACACCTAGTGATTACACATACATACCTGGTTATTACACAGACACACCTGGTTATGACAGACACACCTGGTTATTACACAGACACACCTGGTTCTGACAAACGCACCTGGTTATTACACAAACACACCTAGTTATGACAGACACACCTGGTTATTACATGGAAACACCTGGTTATGACACATACACACTTGGTTATTACCTTCACCTGGTTATTACACAGACACACCTAGTTATTACCCAGATACACCTGGTTATGACAGACACACCTGGTCATCACACAGACACACCTGGTCAGTACAGTACTACCATATGATTGGTTTACAGCTTTGTGCATTCTGTTCAGAAATATGGAGCAAACCACTGATACTTTCACAGCCACACTTATATTTTTAGATTTTATAAGAAATGGCTGATATTAATATTATAATTATTATTATTATTATTATTATTAATATTATCTTTCTTTGATTTATAAAAAACTATATATGACATATTTTTACTTTCAAAAATTCAAAATATTTCTTCAGACTACTATTTACCTCCACAAAAAAAAGACCTGATCTTTTGATATTTATTTCAATTTAAAATTTAATCTATCACGTCTTTTTAAGATTATTATTTTAAGATCATTTCATTTTGACATAGGTGTTTATCGACCATGACTACTACATGTAATTTGATTTCTAATTGTCATTTTTTTCTCATTTATAACAGTTTATAATATTATTGATATTATATTAAATACAATATATTAGCTGTCGATTTTTATGATTAATTAGCATTATGACCATATTAGGACATGCATGCATAATATGACCATATTTGGAAATATATATATATATGTAAATTACATTGACCATATTTGGTCATGTCAGTACTGTATTCTAATTAGTTTATCTTTGTGAAATATGTTTTGTGACGTGCCCACTTCTTGATGTTAGGGTAAAATGTTTTACATATATGATATGTTTTTATGTTTTTATCATTAAAATTTAGAGCAAATGTAGCAGAATTGCAGCATATATATTGTAATTACTCCTGGAGCTTTAGCGTCGGCAAAATATGCCGCATCAGTAACAAGAAATTGGATCGTTCTCAATAATTATTACAACTGAAAAATTTTGTATGCTAAACTCACTTTGCATAATTATTATCTGCAAATCTAAACCAAATGTCACAAATGTTCATTCGCCGAGTTGGAAACACACAATTTTAGACTAAAGACCACAACGAACCGCTGTGGTTACATCATATTTACAATCCAGAAAACTTGCTCAAAACGTTCAAACTGTTGATGTACAGTATTTTTTGTGATGCCCAAACAGTTGATAATGTTGCCATGTAATGCTGATAAGTGTATTCAATACATTCTGAAGTTCAGTTTCATTTACGGTTGTTTTACACCTGCAGAGTGTTAATAAAACAATTCAATTTATAGGTTTATAAACAACACTTATTTTAATAGTATTGTATATCAATACACTGGGTTGTAGCAATTCAATGCAGTGTTGCACACATTCAAAATTTCACTATTTTTTTGTGCAAGTTATAAGCATCGTGAAGTTACAACATGTCACCAAGTTTTTAACGTTTTAATGAGAGTGGTTGTAAACATACAACAAGTTTCAATAAGTTGCAACAGTTCAATGAGAATGGTTGTAAACATACAAATTTCAAAAAATTGCAACAATTGAATAAGAATGGTTCGTTGTAAACATACAAAAATCCACTAAATTTGTAACGATTCAGTGAAAACTAGTATGTAAACATACAAAAATTTGACTTAGTTGTAACAATTCAGTGAAAAGGGTTGTAAACACTGTAGTACCTTGATCTCACCACAACTCACAGAAACCTTGATATGTATTCAGTGTAGTCTTGTCAATTCTATTATGTAATAATGATGTTAAACAAATTTGCATTTGAATTTGCATTTTTGCATAATTATTTTGCTATCAGATAACCTTCAATTTTAGGCTGTTGATTATATATACATGTAATTCCAGTAAACAACCTCAAATTGTCCATCGACCAAACACAGACCATTATGTTATCAGTGATACTTGCGCTCAGAATGTTCACTTCGTTAAACATCTCCAATGAAACTATTAAAAATTAACTGAAATAATTTTTACCTTACATTCAGTGTATTTCATAAAAGTGTAAGAGAAGATGAGATTAGTCTCCAATTTTGTGTTCTAAGACCACAAAGATGTACACCCCCTTAATATTGATGTAAAGCACTTTCTTTATTTTGTCGCATTCATTTATAGCATTCAAATCAAGTGTAAAAGTGTACTTTTTCAATTGCTTTTATTTCAATTCTAAACCCAGTATGTGAAGAAAAATTGTGATAAATTTTGTAAACACTGTTTTCTGCTAACGAAGCAGACTGATTAAATTCGAATGATAGCTGTCACAGACTTGATTGTATGACTAACTCTCCATGAGACCTTGACAATATTTTATAGCTTCTATGTTTGAATAGCTTAGTTATTGTGGTTATTTACTTGCTTTGCACTGCTAAAATCGTGTACAGTTTAATTACATTGAGAGATGTCACATACTTGGTCTGATAAAGAAGCAGTTGAAACAGTATATATGTGTAATATGGATGCTATAAACGATTGTAGTAAATAGTGCAAATATTTTCCTTGAGTGTTACGAGATGTTAAAAAGTAATACAGAAAACAATATACTGCATTATTTATAGAAACATCAAGTAAAAACCTAATTAGGCCAAAAAAAAAAAAAGTTGTAAGTTTTCGATAACCTGACTAACCCAAGTTTAACCCTCCGAACCTAAATTTTATAAAATGTTGGTAAATATTTAAAACAAAAAGATAAGAAATGTTTTGTCTTCTTGACATCTATGCATGTCTGTTTTCTTTCCACAGTGATGTCTGTACATGTTTCATCAAACTATCACAGAAGGGGTATTCTGACCCACACTTTGTTTGTTTTTGGGTTGAAGCATATCAAAAATAAAAATTATAGAGATCAAATAAAATAAAACAAAATCCTGACCTACCTACCCTATTTTCTGAGGTCGTGTTATCGGAAAAATACTGTTATTTTTTTCGCCTTAGTAGTGTTTGTTGCGCGAGTACCACTCATCAGAAACTCAAATTTTCCCTTAATACGCAATATTTGTCTCTGGCTGAAACTGTAAAGCCAAGTGCGCAATTATGAAATTAACACCTTGAATATAATCACATGAAATGAATGTTACTATGGCATTGATAACAAACACACAAAGAAAAATCACATCTTAGATTTATATATGTCAAGAAATTACTTTATGCCTTTGGGTAAAGTTAGATCACAAGGCAAAATAAAAATGGCTCATCATATCTTTGCTGCATTGTCTAATATTAGTGAAATACATGGGGTAGTTTGTCAGATACGATGTGTTTTCCAAAGCTATCAGCTAATCATTTCATAGTCTAGTTACTATACATGTTTATCATTTTTTTCTTTCTACGATTCTCTCCACATGTAGTGAAATGGACAAATTCTACCGAAAATCTAGCTAAATCTCCTGCTGGGGAAATTGTAAACAGCGCATGTCAGTAGTAAGCCATCACACACACTGACAAGTGGTTGTAATTGGTTACTTCACTCAATTTACTACAAACTCTAGTTTGAAAATAAGTGATGTGAGGACGCTATATAATCACGTATAGACTATTGCTGTTTGTGGTAAGAACAGAATTCTCCGCTAGAGAAATCCATTTGACTATACGATTGAGATGATCGTAGTGCATCTAGGACTAGACTAACCATTTCACAGTTAACAAGCCTGATAGGGCTTAACAACAAGACATATCTTAAAGTCTTTCTATGGGTCTCATTTCCGATTATCGGATTGCATTGTGATGATAATCAAATTTAACAACTTACATCAACCTATTTGCATTTGAAATAGCAGAAATTTCTTGCCAAGATGATGATGTATTTAAAAATATAAAATATAGTTGCAAGGGCTTTCTTTTATTTAGAATACATTTATATGTCTTTCCTATTTCTAATCTGACCTCTGACTTCTGACCTGGTATTGGCGGCCATACCCAATATGTACAAGATTACCCAAGAACTGTTGTGCAATAGTATAATCATTCAGTTCGTATAACAAACTTTATTTTTCTAGTTTTAGATACTAATTTCCTTAACTTTGTGGTCCAATAAGGCCTGTATATCTTATAGGACTCATCATCAATTTTCAAAAAAATTATAAATTATTCCTTGTGTAATTTCACAGTTATCAAGATGTCATATGTGAGTCTACACTTTCACTCATGTTTTTTTTTTTGTCTGATGTCATCGTTGCAAACTATGGCCTGTTTTACGGCACCGTTCTTGTATAAGTTATCATTTATGACTAATCATTTGGATATGAGTATTAATGTATAAACACTTCAACATTAAAGGTACAGTCGTGATGTGTTTTTTTTTCAATTTTCATGATCAAATTGAGTCATTACCAGTAATGGAACATTCTTGGGTTGTAGTCATAGCAACCAACACAACACTCGCATGTTATTTAAATATCCATGTCAATTTAAAAAGTTAATTTTTTAATCCATTTAAGAAATATTTTTTAAATAATCTTTCATTTGATAGCATTTATTGACTGGTGAGTCAATCAAGACAGAACTCTAGACTGTTCCCCTTTGCCATTGTGTTCTGTTGTGATTTTAATTTGTTTAGAAATCTTCTAATTTCTATTTGCCAATGTTTGTGGTAATTCATGGTGAAACTTTTTGACAATCGATCATTTTATTGTCAATTAAGGAGCATATACTTAGATTTTCATTTATTTTGAAAAAATAATTTGAAATATATGTGATATTTGTTGAATGTACCAGTTTTGTAAAATTCTGAAAATATGGTCACAATGTTTCCTCATATACTTAGAGAGAAATTTGTAACAATGAATCTCACTTGGTTGACATTAGAACGTATGTCATTCATTGGCTCAGCCAAGTGAAGTTCATCTGGTCACAATAAGTCATCGGCCAATCATCAATCATTAGTTGCCCCTTCTAGAAAGTGTTGATTGGCCTAATATTTAGGAAAGCCCATTTGCTGACAGCTTGTTGTAAATTGATCTCTGTATGTCGTACCTTGCATTCAAAATCCAAATACGATAATTCTGAAATGTTGATATCCGGCCCTCTAATTTGACCGTATCTTAACTTGCCGAAAGTCAAATGTTTTGCACTTGTTTAACGTGATGATGATCTTTCTCCCAGAAAAGTGCTGGTCTATCATCCTCACAGCAAAAAAAAACATTATTTGCAGTATTAAAGTAGATGAACCTTGACCTGAATATCGCCCTCTATAGTACCAAGTAAGAAACTTTATTTATTGACCATCACTTGTAACAGCTTTGGTGCTGAAGTATGAATATGTAGCAATTTGCATAAATTTGCATGTATATCACTATACATTTTTGTGTAATCACTGTTGTAAACCAATCAGGAGATATGATACACTGATGAAATAATGGCAACGAAGCTTACAAAAAATGAAAATTTTGAAAAAGTTAGTATGTATTTGAAAATAATCACACAAGTCTTAAATGTATGAAATCAATGTTGTAAGTGAAAAAAAAGGACAGAATTTTGTGACAACTGTGTATGATTGAATACTTGCAATTTCTACAGAGCCACTTTTCTCAGGTATAAGGTCAGGTTCTGATTTTAATGAAAAAACCCGATGATATTGAGAAAATGTAAATGTACCTATGTAAAAGGTCAAAGGTCACGCAAGCTTTTTGTAACTTTGTACATTGTAAAATGTATAGTGTTCATAAATAAACAAATCTACAATACCTTTTGTTCAGTGAAAAGTACATCCATTAAGTTGATGTAGTCTTAAACAAAATATATATGGTGTAATTTAATATTAAACTTCTATATAATAAAGAAAACGTGAACAATATATAGATGTTGGTCGTTGATTATTTATGTGTGTGTGCTTTTAGTGAGGGTTCAAGGAATTATTACATGTGTATCAGTGATATGCAAATGAGGGCACGATCGTTCACGAAAGTGTGTGATCACACAGTATGACTTTTTATGGAAATTTGTCATTTCGGATAAACATATGTAATAATAACAGAACCCTATGCCATGTACGTTCCAGTGTGGTTATTTGCACTCGCGCTTGCAGTGTTTTCTGCTGCACTTTCATGAGTGTAGCTAGAGAAGGTATGGGTGCAGAGAACACTGCAAGCACTTGCACAAATACATTGCGTACACCACACGCATCATGGTGTTTTGTCACATAAACTAACATCAGTATTTAGTACTCATTTGACATCACAAGGAAATTGTTAACTGTTAAAATAAACCATATAATTAATTCTGACTATCAGTATGTCTGTGTCAGACCTTCACTGATGATGCTTTACAACAGTCAAAATTGCAAAGAATTTAACATATAATAAATTGTTTTGTAAAACTTCATTATAATTTGCTCTATGGAAGTAAGAATGTGGCAGTTAAACTGTTTAGTTTGTGAATGTGGGACTACTGACATACTTTGGTTCAATCAAACTTGGACCAAAAGTCATGCCGATTTCAACCAAACCTGGCACAAAGGTAACATACTATGTGAGACATATGTTGACCTTTGACCTCCATATTCAAAGTCAAATAACAAATTGATTCTATTTAGAGACAGCATTCAAATTTGCACAATAACTGCCATAACACACACTAGCTTGGAGGACAATGTCTTCAATGAAGACTTGTTGACTTTGAGTTGTTTACACACACGCACAGACATACATACATACATACATACATACATACACACACACACATACATACATACACACATACATACATACATACATACATACACACATACATACATACATACATACACACACACATACATACATACACACACACATACATACATACATACATACATACATACACACACACATACAGACACATACATACATACACACATACATACATACATACATACACACATACACACACATACACACACACACACATACATACATACATACAGACAGACATACATACATACATACATACATACATACATACAGACAGACAGACAGACATACATACATACATACATACATACTTGTGATGCCTAAAAATGGTTGAACTACCTCAGTATTCAGTTGTACTAAAAAATGCAATTTACACAAAATTTCAAATTTTACAATAGAAATGTATTGATATAGCATTAAAAACTCCATTTGCAAAATATTAAAAATTACAAGATGCAATTATTACATGCAATCAAGATTGCAATGAGATAAAACCTGTTTCAAATATTTAAACAATCTTACAAATTTTGAAAACTGCAATTATTTCAAAATTAATCATCATATTCACACTCTGACTTCCTTACATTAATAATCTCAACACTTTTTCTTTTTTGTAATGGTTATCATTTTAAAAGACAACAACTATTCCTAGAGGATTATTTGCATAAAAATTGTGATATGCCTAATAAAACCTTGGATCATTAAAACCTTAATGTAACTTTACACTCTCAATTTTTTTTAAAAGTACAATATTGCACAGATTTTTTGGCAAAGAGCATACGGTATTATATGATTGTTAGAGTAAGTTGGAAAATGTCATACAGCCACATAATACAACCAGTAACATTGAAGTACAGCACTTTCTTTATGTGATTTATGGCATTCATATCAAGTATAATATAGCATACTGTTTCAATTGGTTTATTTACAGGCCTAGCATGTCTAATGTGGTCAATTAGCAAATGAAACAGTATACTTTTACACTTGCTATGGGTGCTATAAACGATTGTGGTACATACAGAAAATGCTTTACTTTAGTGTTATGGGTTGTAAATGCATTATTACTAGAAATTTATCATAGTCCCTTCAACTTACACCACACTACATTTTGTTCTTAGTCCAAAATTATCATAAATTTACACCAGCTTATTAACAATACTGTTTATTATGGCAACCAAGCATTTTCAATGTGTGCCCCCTCGTCCGTGGAATATGAAATATGAATTACCATCACAGCTCTGAGCTGTTCCTTCATTCAACAGTTTTAAAAGTGATTTGAAAACTTACCTTTTTAGGTCTTTTTAATCATTAGGCACGTAGTATATTTTACATTTTATTTGAGAAGGGGAATTATGCGTCTATCAAAGAATTTTGTTGCAAAGACTACCAGGATTGTTTCATGTTCACACTAATCTCAGTTAGTATCAGTCCTAATATTACACAAATATTACTATGGTTACCACGATGCCGTAGTTGTCAAGGTTATGGTTATTGTTTCATTATTAAACCAATAATCAGTCCAAACATTGCCAATACCAATACCAAAGTATCACTATGGTAACCACTAAAATCAGTACTGTTGCCATGGTTACTAAGCCATAGTTGTAAAGCTTACAATCTCATATTTCGTATCAGTCCTATCATTGCCAATCCCAACATGTCACTATGGTAACCACTAAAACAACACTATTGCCATGGTTACTAAAACAACGAACAACTCGAGTCCTACAGCACATTCCATTTCAGCATTTGCCGGACAATATCATTCCTCTTGGTAGCTTGGACAGCTCCATCCTACAGAAGTAACAAAACAAGTTGTCATCAAAATCACGATTTTACAGAAGGATGCTGACCTCCCCGTATCTTCACATCTCACTTTATGCATTTGGAGTTTTAATTTCAGGATTTGTAGTTTTTGACCAAACTGGGACTGTGAACTCACAGGGCACAATTGTGATAGAAATTCTACCATCTTAAACACAATAACACTCATTCAGGAACTAATACATGAAGGACTAAATGGATATTTCAGCAACAACTTTTATAAAAATTTCACTGAAAATGAATGTCTATACACTACCTTATAGGTAGTAAAACCCTTCCATAATTCAAATACTACTTCATGCAAAGACAAATGGTCATAATATATTGCACTGATGTATGGGGAATAAAAGTATTAGAATTACAGGTGAATAACATGTATACCTTCCAGAGTATAACAAGTCCATCTGTGCCACAGCTTGCAATTCCGTTAGAGTTGTAATCCAGGAATGCACACACCCCACCGGAATGTCCAAGACATTCTCCAAGGAGTAGTGGTTCAAATACAGGGTATGTAGCAATGCTTCTTCTATTTCTTCTGTCTTTGCACCTTGGAGCACTGTCAACAAAATCAACGATTCAAATACTCAAACTGAACTCTTTCGTCTAAGAAATAGAAAAAACTAAGAAATTTCTCTTCTCTTCTGTGTGGCCTTTTGATATGAAGTAATGAAAATCATACTTCATTTCATGTACAAAAAGTATGAAAACAGCCACCAGACCCATTATTCTCCTTTCCTGGTCTCTGAACGACAAATCCAGAAAATGTTTCTGGTCTCTGCAATGTATTTGCTTGTGAAAACATGATTCTAGGGAGACCACTGCAGTAATGTAAATGGCTATGTCTAAAATGTTTATAGAAACTATTTCTTAGTATGGATCTTACTTACTTTTTACCCATTAGTTTGACCAAAACACTGGGTTCTGTGTCTCCAGTATCACCCTCATTTCTCTCTGGCATGGTTTGACTACCCCATAATCTAATGGTACCATCCTCTGAACAAGTTCCAATAAACTGACTACAAACAGCAAACAAACACATAAAGGAACATTATCAGATAACAAAATGCATTCAGTAGCTTCATTTACGTGTGTTTTTTTTTTCAAAAGTGTAGAATATGAATTCAAGCAAATCTGTAGTTCTGGTGTTATAAAGAGAACAGAACGAGGAAATCTCTGCCCATTCATGTTGACTCTCTTGTACTGTAAGAAGTTTAATCTTTGTTTCGCATTGCATGGATTATTTCACAAGTTGTTTTTTGGCATGTGTGCATAAGTACTATACATGGTATGTATATAGTGTGAATAACAAACAGCTTTATAGGAAAGTATTTGTGAAAACTTGTAATTGTACATACATACATACACATGCATGCACATCCACACACACACACACACACACACACACACACACACACACACACACACACACACACACAAACACCACACACACTAGCTTGTACACATACATGCATACACACACATACACACACACAACTAGCTGACACACTAGCTTATACACATACATGCATACACACATACACGCATATACACACATGCACACACACACACACAAACACACACATACATACATACATACATACATACATACACACATACACATACACACAAACACACAAACACACACACACACACTAACATAAGCACAAGCTTTGTCTGAGCACACACATTCACTAACACACGCACACACTTGTACATGTGTACATAAGTAAACAACCAGACACTTTACCATGACTATAGGACTACTGAACTCTGAAACTGCAATACCTACCCACCATACACTACATCTATGTGAAGGATCTTGGAGTAATGAGCATTGAGCTTTTGCAACAAACATGTCTCCTTGATGACATCATAAAGACAGAAACCAGAGCCTATTGCTGCTAAAATATATCGCTGAAAAAACGAACAAAAATGAAAACAGGAACTTGTAATTCAACAGTATGTCATGTCACAATATTATGACAGAACTCCATGACATGTGAGTACAAGTCTGGTATACTCAGTGTATTTGTGTGACTGTTTGCAAGTTTGACTGTTTGCAAGTATGACCACAAATACCCCAGAGTATTCACACTGACACTCATGTCCCATGGGATTCTGTTATTACAAATGTATAACATGTTTACCCAAAACAGCAAAAATGCCATAAAAATCACACTCTGCAATCACATGACTTTATCTTCAAGGAACAAATGTGCACTCATTTGCATATCATTTGCATAGTGGTATGAAATTATGTTTTCAGTATTACACTGCAGTGCAAATACGCTAGTATGTGTGCACAGCAATGCAAGTTATCACTGGTATATATAATAATAATAATATGTATATGTTGAAGGATTTCGGAAAAGGAAAATGAATGCAATAAGGGAATTAAAACTGCTAAAATGTGTCCTGTACACTGAATGGATAAGTTCATAACAATAAGAATCACTTACCTCTTCAACAGTTACCATATCCTGTACACTGAAGGGATAACAATGGGAGTCACCCTGATATAACTTGATAAAATTGAATTCTCTTGAAGGATTCAATGCATGGCTTGTCCATACCATAATACTACCATCTATTGATCCACTAGCAAATGAAGCTTCTAATCACGAGAAACAAAATCAAACAATCATTATATTGTCAAGAATGTGTTATCTCCAAAGATTTTGTTCCAGTTTCCATTTTTTTTTTCTTATTTTGTCATGGCAAATAAGGACAATGGTGCATGGGTAATGGTCAAGCTCCTACGCAGCATTGCTGAAAACTATCTCCCTGCATTGACTTCAGAGCAATGCTGCAATCAATAGCGGCCATATTAGTAATCTTGAATCGCAATATTATAATAATACTTTCACATGATCAGAAATGGCTGATCCCAATGTGACACATACACACATGAACATTATGTGTCACGGTATATGTTTCAATGTTGAAGACATGCATGTTATATGCTAATCATTATGTAAATGTTGGTGCAAATTAGCATGTTATTGATATGTAAATCATTATGCAAATTAGTCATCATCCTAGTGATCTGTCCTGGGGAGAACACTGAATTCCATACCTGAAATCTTTAAAAGACATCGGATGGCTTCTCTGTGACATTGTAAATTTTTCCACATTTCTAGGTGTACACTTTCGTCATCAGATACAATTAGCTTATAGACAGATATAGACTTCTCAGATGTCACCACTAATCTGTTGTTCTTTATTGGCAGTAGACACTGAATGTCGGCTGAAATGCAACCAAAAAACCAAGCACAATTACAAGAACTTAATATTTACGTTATTACGTTATTGTAAAGAACTGATCATTTAGCTGATCTGTAAAACAATGTGTGGCTCTGAATATAATTATGAGTAAGATGGACAGAAATAAACTGCAGACCCCACAAACAGCGACCTCTAACAGCTATCATGTGTTAGGACATACCTTCTTCATGTTGTCTTTCTAAACGAGTCAGTAACTGTCCATGGTGACTGAAAACACACAAATCTTGACCTCCAGAACAGAATATATCCCGGTCATCCCAATTAGCAAGACACTGTAAAGTCAACATGACAGAAAAATAAGAAATACTAGAAACACTGGTGAATGGAGGAATATGCTAGACTTCAGCACAGCAATTAGAGGGACTGTGCTTCAGCTAACCACTTTGAAGCCATTTTGAAAAGAAAGGACACCTCAAATTGCGGAAGCAGGGGTGGGGGGTGGGGTTGAAATTTCATGATAGCCATTCATTGGTTGTAAAGCAGGAAGTGGATAACAAATATATAAGAACTAGTCTCTTAAAAATTATATTTGAAATTTAGTTTTACAGAAATTATGACGAGAAAATCACAATATATTTATAATTTGAGATAAAGTGGAGAATGATACATAAATAGTGGATTTCTATTGACTTTGATAAGTCTGTATGACTTACTTTGACAGTGCCATTGTGTTCAGTAATTGTACGTAAACACTGACCGCTATCAATATCCCAAACACAAATCAGTTTATCTGAGGAGCCAGTCAGGAGGACCTTCTCGATTCCATGCTCTTCATGCACTAAGTCACTACAAATCACTAACATACAGGTGATGGGTCTGGAGTGGCCACGTAAGGAGGCAAGTTTCTGTCCAGTTTCCAAATCCCAAATGATTGCAGTGTTGTCATCAGCTGCTGAGACAAATCTGTATGCCAATCAAAGTGACTTAGTCATTTATTTATTCACAAACCATCCAACAGGCTTAATTACTAATTAGCCCAATAACATAAGTGTCTAGTGTTACAGCTGTCACCATAATAAGTGAAACACCAAATCAGAATTACTGCAGATTAAAATAGGATTATGAGTAAAAATATGAGTAAAACAGTTGTCTGGTACAAAACCTTCTTTAAGTGATCTGAGACAAAATGCAACACCGAAACAAAAGTATGAGGATCATCAAATCCTTGCGACTCCACTGATAAGATTAGTCTGGATGCCAACTGTGGTCCATATGTGAGTGAAGGTATAAATCATAACGATACTGTATAGGAACTAGACTATGTGAGTGAAGGTATAAATCGTAACGATACTGTATAGGAACTAGACTGCGAGTGAAGGTATAAATCGTAATGATACTGTATAGGAACTAGACTATGTGAGTGAAGGTATAAATCGTAACGATACTGTATAGGAACTAGACTATGTGAGTGAAGGTATAAATCGTAACGATACTGTATAGGAACTAGACTATGTGAGTGAAGGTATAAATCGTAACGATACTGTATAGGAACTAGACTATGTGAGTGAAGGTATAAATCGTAACGATACTGTATAGGAACTAGACTATGTGAGTGAAGGTATAAATCGTAACGATACTGTATAGGAACTAGACTAGGTGAGTGAAGGTATAAATCGTAACGATACTGTATAGGAACTAGACTATGTGAGTGAAGGTATAAATCGTAACGATACTGTATAGGAACTAGACTATGTGAGTGAAGGTATAAATCGTAACGATACTGTATAGGAACTAGACTAGGTGAGTGAAGGTATAAATCGTAACGACACTGTATAGGAACTAGACTATGTGAGTGAAGGTATAAATCGTAACGATACTGTATAGGAACTAGACTATAATAAGATAGGACCAAGGATTGAATTGTGAGCCTTTAATTGAAAAAGTATGTGTACATTGAGAACATTGTTCGTTTCAACTCAGAACACCAAAAGTTCTTTTAGTGGTCTGGGGTTTTTAACTACCACCTGGTAAACCGACTTACCTTTCTTCATCTGCTTTAAAAAGATGATGAACTATGTCAGTATGACCCGATAGCACTTGAACTTCAGTGTAGGGATTATGGGGTTGATCATCAATTATATTAACCACTCCAACCTATTAAAATGACACATATACATGTAAAATTATACATCATAGTAAAGTAGTGAACATCACATACATAAAGACATACATGTAAACAGAAGAGCTATTCATAAAATCCAACCATAAGTCTCAAGGTGTAGTAGTGTTTGCAATCTTTGGGACTAATCAATCAGT
The DNA here is from genome assembly GCF_964340395.1 of Glandiceps talaboti. NCBI lineage: Eukaryota > Metazoa > Hemichordata > Enteropneusta > Spengelidae > Glandiceps > Glandiceps talaboti. The sequence continues at coordinate 10,463,014 of NC_135560.1, read as the reverse complement.
CAATCAATCAATCACTCAATCAATCAATCAATCAATCAATCAATCAATCAATCAATCAATCAATCAATCAATCAATCAATCTTTGGAACTTTTGATAATTACTCTTCAGATAACCTTAGAAAGTTATTGGGTAAAATACACCATGAGATCAACTTAGCATCTAATTCTCTAGGAGTCCTTCAAAACTTTGGGTAAGAAACACAATTGAAATACTGTAACATTCAACAGAGCTGACAGAATAGGAAACGCCAATATGGTGTACTGTATAAATGTACCCCATAATTATAATTATAATCTTTGCTTTTACCATTTGCACAATCGCCCTAGGAGGTATTTGTTTGTACACAACTAAGTACAGGTTAGGAGAAAGAGGATTAAATATTCATGCTGCAGGACTATTATGTTTTTCATTGAATGACATAATTTCACAGATTTGTGCCTAGTTTTTGAGTGTGTTATAGCATGGATGTAGTCCCTAATACATCCATGGCCATGGTTATAGATTAGTAGTCACTCTCCAATCACTGGTTGGGAAAATGATATACTAAAGAATTCCTGGTACAGGGATAATATTACTCATAGGGTTGGTCAATAGCAACAATGATTATTTTGTTAGTGATGATGGCTATGATGATGTTCGTGACAACGGACAGCTGCAGCTCCGATGACAATGGTGATGTTTTTTGTGTGTGGTTTGTGATGATGATAATGCACTTTGGTGTAATATGTGGTTATGACTCACCTGTCTTGCTACTTGTCTTGATTTGTCGTCCTCCTTCATGTTTCCCCGCCATTTGAATAAAGACATTTAGACTGTCGCTCCAACGATAAAGTTGCTAAAACGGCAGGGCGACTAAAACAAGCCGCTACATCTTGTCTTTAAAAAATCGTCGACCAGGAACGAGCTAGGCCAAGTACGTCAGCTGGGATGTTTGAAACCCCTAAGTTACTGATATATTTTAAAGTTAACTTTCAACTGTTCATGACGAACCATTGCGTCGGCTTTCGTGTAATGAGAATAATCATGCAGGCAATTAGTATTCCATAAAAGGTAGTGGTTCTGTTAAATCTCATAATGTCTAGAGGAAATATTATTCCCGCCTTCCTATCCATTTCATGGATTCATCATACAGAGTTAGGTGGCTCTAACGCAAAGCATGCTGGATAAAAATAATTAGACTGCCTGCATAAGTACGCTCTGCGATTGGGGAAGTATATATTTACGATTTGTGGAGAATATTCAACTCTTTTTGGTTCTGAATTTGTTTTCCTGATAACTTGCGAAGACAATAGGTGAGTATGCAATATTTTATACTCAGGAAAGTGGAAAAAATGCTCAAATATGCCAAACCGGGATTCAGTATGAACGGAGACTTGAAATCGCACAGTTAGCCAGCACTGAGCACATAAAAGTGTTGGCAATGTAGTGACCGAAGTTTTGTATGACTAATGTACCCGGTCTGATTATTTTCCGAGGCATTAACTTCTATTGAATGATAAATTCAATGCTGTACTTCTAAGCTGTCCTCCAAGTATTTCACGTTTTACGAGAGAACGTTGCAGCAAGCTGCATCTTTGCAAGCTGGGAACTTTACGAGAGTAGATGGCATTGTACTCATGCATGGCATATTATGAGTTTGTGTGTGTGTGTACGTTTTCCCGCAGTTTCATTGTGTAGTTAGTTTATAGTGTGACAGTCTGTGTGTATTTAAAACGTCATACATTTTATATTGTTCTCACACCAGCAGCCAATATTTGACAAAAGCAACAACAAATGCCACCCATAGCGTCTAGGTAGTCCACGATTTGACGAGCTGACGGTCAAGAAATGCGGTGAAAATGTCTGAGTGAGTAATCCTACCTACAATGTTTATTTGAATGAATTAGCATATTTTCGCTCAGTGTATTTCAGGTGTTTATTTTGAATGTGTATCGGTCCGAAGTTCGTTGTAAATATTTGTGGACAAATTGATTTAGTAGAAATATAAGTAATATGATTGTATCCATTACATAATGTAACTAAGAAACAGATAATTTGATAAATAAAACAAATATTTTTTTTAACTTCATTTGGGACAATCGCAAAATGTCACACCATGGATGTATTAGAGAGACTAATACATCCATGGTCACACAAGCTTGAAGTTGAACTTCGTTTGTTTAGGCATCATCATGGATATATTAATTTATTAATACATCCGTGGTTAAGGTAAAAATACCCTCCCCTATATGAACATTCACGACACAAGTGCGACATAGACACGTTTATAATATAGTGACAGAATAACCATACTATAGTGAAAATTGTAGCTATCGATTTAAAAACATGGTAAACACATTAAAATATTAAATAACCAAAAGCCCAGAACTGTATATCACATTAGCAGTAAATGTTAATTATCTTATCAACATATCGGTACTGCATAACCTTTGTACTTTTTTTTTTTTTACAAATATGTGAGTTTTCAAAATTTGGTTAAAAGTGCAAGAATCAGCAAGTTCAGTTCAGCAATTGCATTTGTGCCAGATCCTCGCCCCATAAATGAATGAATATAAAGCTTGTGTGACATTGTGGAATCATCCCTTAGATAACTAAGAAATTTGTAAAGGAACTCTTAGGCAAAATCTCATCCTTATTTTATTATGACAGTAAATAATCTTTTTTTCATATAAAAAATATCATTTTTCATTTAAAAAAAAAAAAAACGTATAAAAATGGTTGTCATGTTCATTGCTAAATGGGAAAGTTACCTCTAAAAGCAACCCTTGACCTATCAATTATGGATTTTCAGACACGATTTGGATTTCTACCATTAGTTAACTAGTAGGAATAATGTGACTGAAACATCTGTTGAAATTTTGATTCAATTATTGATGTATTTACAAAGTACTATAACACTGCAGTGTTTGTGTGTTTCAAAACTACATTCATGTTCGGTTAATATCATGATATTGCTAAGTCTAGAAACTCCTGGTAACAGAAAGTAGAAAATCGAGTATCCTAAAAATGGCATCATTTCCTTTAATTTTTACCATAATTTTGTTTGCAAATGCTTAGTAAATTGACTTGGGAACTCTAGTCGATTTTACTAACTCATCACAGAGGGGACGACACCTCAAGCAAAAAAAAAATACTGTGTAACAGTGTGATCCTCGTCTATTTTTTATTTTATTTTTTAATGAATTCTACATTTGAATATTTGTCTTCAAGCTGTATGATCAATGTAAAAAAAATTTCCTTCTGTAGCCGCAAAAGCAAGTGGGATCAACCAAATAATTTGTGTGACTCTCTACTAAATGTGTCAGCCACCAGTAGTCTTGAAGCAGCATCAGCAGCTGCAGCAAAAATTAACGCTATGTTGATAGCCAAGGGTAAACTCAAGCTTCCAGCTACTGGTAATAGCAGTAGTGGTGGTGGTGGTGGTGGTGGTGGTACAAGTAAACCCAAAGTAAGTCTACCAAATTTTGAACGTTTTCATCTGTTTTCCAGTTTCCCAAACTATTCAATGATAGTCAGGAAAAAATGTCATCGTTTGAGTGGACGGAGATATGAAATTAGCACACATGTGACACATGTTACTTTAATCCTATGTATGTTAAATCACAGGGTGCAGCGAGCAAGTAATTGATTGATTGATTGATTTATTATTTGGTTGTTATTTGGTTTGGTGTTTTAATTTAGATAAGAGGAGAATAATGGACAAGATGTCTTTATGTAGTCAATAAAGAGAGAATTACATGTATATACAGCTGAAAGAGAGAAAGTAGCCAGGGAAAGAAGGAAAAATGTTTTATATCACCACAAAAATCAGTGAGGCAATTGATCAATATCACACACAAAATAAGTTTTATTTCACCACAAAAATTAATCATTCAATTGATCTATCATTCAACCAACTGATAAATTAATCAATAAATCAACTGATTGATCAATCAGTCAATTACATACTCACTGCACTCTGTGGTTAAATGTTTGTATACCCAAAAGTACAAGTTGGCAAAAACAGGATTTAAGTTGTGACAGTTTTGTATTCTTCCAATCGATAGCATAGATACAAGTTTCTCAATGAAAGTATACTAACGAAAGTGAGTGTTGCCATAATCTTTTCATTCATATATATATTATATATCAGAACATGTCAACCTTTTGTTCAGTGTTGAAACTATAGGTGTTGTTATACATTCCACTTACAAGCAGTTTTGTTGATGTTCAGTGTATGTTAAATCTGTGTCTACTTTTCCAAAAGTGGTATGAATGTATTTTGTATATTTCCGTGTACATTAAAATTTTTACTCCTGATGAAACATTTATGGAAGAACATTTTCAATTTTGTATAGTTTGTTTTTGATATATTTTCGTGTAAATTTTACTCTCAGTGAAATGAATATGGAAGAACTTTTTTTTTCAATTTTGTTACAGACTCAACAGTCACCACAGAAGAAAGAAGAGCCAATCATAGCTGAAATAGAAATAAATGATGTTCCAATCAGTTGTAGGAATTTGTTAACTAGAGGGGCTACACAAGATGAGGTAAGTTGCGGTGCCATGGTTCAACATCTCATCTAAAATATGAGAGTTCTGTTATAGACATTTTATATAATAGACAATTGCTAAATTGCACTTCAAAAGTAATTTGAAGTAATCAATTTTGGCCAGTGAACATTTAACATCATCGTGGCATAGTTCTTATGTTATTCATGTTGATCATCAAACTAACTTCTGTTGTGTCTTTTCACAGATCAGTAAAATGAGTGGGGCAGCAATATCCACTAGAGGGAGGTACATGTCGTATGAAGACAGGGCAAAAAACAATATGGGGTAAGTAACAAACTTGGATTATTTTCTATGTTCAGTTATATAGTCTTTATCCATATATTATCATAGTATACAGAATTTGTGACATAGTAATGTCAAAGGTCAGAAAAATTTGTATGATGAATGTATAAAATAATGTTCTTACGATATTCAACACAGGCATAATGCCACTCATACATGCAGAGATATATAGATGATTTAGTATGAATTTACATCATGTAACAGTTATGCCATATTTGGATTTTGATGGTATTACATGAAATACAGAGTCATATTCATTGTAAGGCAATCTCAGTCATTTTTGTTTCTCCATTTTCTACATGTTTATCCAAAAAAAATCTCTTTTGTAAGAATCCCAGATATGATTAACCTGTAACCTTGGTACAAATGTGGCCTAAAGCTTATATAGATAAAAATGTCAAAAAGTCATGAAGTAGACTAACAGCTTTAGATAGCCACTGAGTGACTTATCTGACCATAATACCCTGTTTATGAAAGCCCCCCCCCCACACACACACGCACACACACACACACACACACACACACACACACCCCGAAAGTAATTATGGCAATTTTGAATGTTTGGGCTCATGTTTTGAACACAGCAGAACCAATCATATAGATATGCATTGTCGTAATGTAGAAAGACCAGCGTATAAATTCCATATATTTTTTTCAAATTGACTTTTGCATGGTATAATAATACATGTTCATTATACTTACTTTACTTCAAAGGGAAAGACCTCTATATCTATGTGTCCAAGGATCCACACAGGACTCTGTTGACAGTGAGTACATTGTTAGATTCTAATGAAATGAAATATGTTGATCAAAAGTTACACATTTCAACCCAGGGTGTTAGGCAATGCTCAGTGAATATAAGTAGATCATATTGTTTTCAAGAAAAATATTTTTCTGCAAAGTGTTCATTATAATTTTTTCTGGAAGAGTATCGATATACATTAGATATGTACAATCTAAGTCTATCATGGACTGAGAGAAAAATAGTTGTATCATTATTTTTCTCAAGATATTGTCCAACCTGATGAAACTATTCACGGATCTATCATGGACATTTATTGATACAACATACATTGTGTATTCTGTTCTATTGAAAGTTTTTGTTAAGTTTGTCATCTCTGGACAACTGTAGCTAGACGTGTTAGGGAAGTCATTTCCAAATTTGCACTTGTCAAACATTGTCTATATCTCTGGACAGCTGCAAGTAGATATGTTAGGGACTTCATTTCCAACTTTTGCACATACCAAACATTGTCCATATCCTCTGTACAGCTGCAGTAAGACGTATTAGAGAAATAATTTCCAATAGTATGAAGCCAAAGGGACAGAAAGGTGGCCTTGGCAGCAGTAGTCTTGGGGGCGGTGGTGGTGGAGGTCTTGCATCTTCAATTAATAACACCCCCAGACCTTCATTGCTGCCACCACCCCTCATGTCACTGCCATCCCAACCACCGTCATCAATGACTGGAGGTGTAAGTATTATTTACATTGTTAAAAATACCATTTCTGTACTAAAAATCTTTCTGATAATTTGAGATCTTTGTAGAATATAGTTTGTTAGTCGTTGTGTTATATTTATCCCAAATGTGCAATGAATTGATTACCCAACAATGGGATTGACTGACCGATCTAATCATTTTAGCTTGTTTTGAAAAATGAGAATATTTACTTTAAAGTAATGTTGTTTCCATCATGTATTGCATAAGTATATATTTCCAGAGATGATACCAAGTGCTATGTAGGATCTTATTCCTGTAATTTATCATCATAACTGTTGAACCAAAAACATTGCTTCCTTGTTGATTCTGTGTTTTTAAACTTAAAGGTTCGTTTTGAATTAGGTTTAGCATTTTTGTTCAGAAAAAAATGAGGTCTGGTTGAGCTATTTCCTGGAGTGGTGTTTCACTTTAAATAGGAAAACAAGCCTATCTGTAGAGTCAATTAGACTGAGATGCATAGTTTGATCATAGAGTTATAACAATCATCATCTTGTATGTTATTTCACTATCAGCAACACTTTGTGCAAGAGAAGATATTTGTTGGACTGGAACATGCACATCCATCTTTTAGTGTGCGAGAAAAACTGCTAGGCCCTGGGGTAAGTATAACAAAATTGTTTTCACCTGTTTTAGAAATAAACAAAAGTTTGGTTTTATTAAGTTGATAGAATTGACATACAATGTAGTAATACATGATATGTCGGTGTTTTCCCTGAAGTAATGTAGTAAATGTGATGGTGTATTGTGTAATGATTGAAGTTTTCGTATATGAGTTAACAAATCTTCACAGCACACAAAAAATCTAGAAAATAAATGTATTTCAAAGAAAATACTTTCTTTTAGGATTGTACCTTCATAAAAAGTAAAATTATTCACATCCTGGTAATACCATGTCACCCCCGACAACAGACCACTGTGACCTAATGTGAATGTGAGTGTATTTGTGAAAATAAGCAATGAGGGTCATGAAGTGGTATAATGAATAGCATCAAGTCATCACCACAAAGTATTAGTAGAAAATATAACTGAACTAATATGACTTTGTGTATTTCCTTCATATATTACTTTAAAACTAAAAGGATATTAGATCGTATAGGTATCACATATTTCAAAACATGTTCTAAATTTGGACATTTAGAAATATGATTTAATGGATAGATGAAGATAAAAGAATCAAAGTAAAGAGACTTGAAATATCAGTAATGAATAAAGTCTATACATAATTCCAGAATTCCAAGGAAATTACAAAAAAAGCCAGAATGCAGGTTGTTAACTGTTCATAACTTTAAATCTGTTCTTTGACTTAGATCAACTATTTTCAGTCACTTTAATGCAGTAAAGACTTTGGGAATAAAATTGACAGATAAACGATACACAATGTTAATGATAATCAGATTGCTGTGTTTGTATATATGGCTATCAATTATGGCAAATGTTTAGGTGACTTGAAACATTCTTCGTGGCCAGGCATAATTATTTCTCACTTTTGCAACAGGGGGATAGGCAGCTGGTATGGCCATGATTTCTTTGCTTACAGAACACTGTATGTCTGTATTCAGGGGATGATGAAATAATGTACACATGTAGATGTTGTTTCAGTTTGTAGTCAAATACATGTAGCTCGTAAGAAGGCCAAGAGTTTGGACAGGGTCAAAAAATTAAGACATTTACCACTCAGACATACTTGAAATACAAGTCATGTCTTGGATGTCCTCATAGAAACACTATCCAGTTCTACTCAGTCGTGTAATATCTTTATCACTCAGCCAAAACACATGCTTGTAGTAGTAATGAGGGTCATTAAATGTCATTTAGTATGTTGACTCAATAAAAAACCATTGGACATAGTAATGCAGATGAAAGTGTGGTACACAGAAGTGTTGTATCAGTGCATACCTAGAATGACCTCAGGAATTTGTGGTGCATATTTCCCTACTTGGTAGCATTCTTTTGAAGAGTAGATTATTATAATGCAATGTATGGCGCTGTTTAACACTTGGAGAAAGTAGATATTGTGTAAATCTGTCTCTGACACTAACTAACTGTCAATAGTTTAAACTAAAACTCAATTCTTATAGTTAGGCCTCAGACCCCCCCCCCTCCACCCACCCACCTTTCCAAATAAATTGGCCATAATTGAATTTGTTTCAGACTGCAAATCAATTTAAAATCTGTGTAGTAGTATGTAGTGCTATGAATACAAATCCAGTATGCAGTGAGGGAAAAAATAGCTCATTTGACGCTCTGCTGCAATTTACTGCCATGCATTTTAATACTATTCAATTTCTTGTTGTCTCTGCAGGGAACCTTTCTACATCATATAAGAGCAGAAACTGGAGCCAATGTGATACTGCGAGGAAAAGGGTCGGGTTATTTAGAGCCTATGTCAGGAAGAGAAGCATTTGAACCCCTGTATATTTATATTACTCATCCCAAATTAGAAAGCTTAGCTGCTGCCAAGAAACTCTGTGAAAATCTTATACACACAGTAAGTATGCAGTTAGTTTATGTCTCGTCAGCCCTGAAGTCTTTTATCATTGTGAACCATTCATTTCCTGTATATTCCTTGCGTAACTAGATGTGTACTTTGATTGCAGATTTTCTGTTATATAATTGCTTATTTATGTCTGTCTACGCTGGAGTAAGATGTGAAACCAGTACATTGTTAGCCTTTTTGTAAGATATAGTAAATTTTCAAAAAACTCTTCAAGGTAAATTCAACCATTTCCTGAACCTTGAATTATTTTGTACAAGAAATTGATACTTTTGCTTTGCTACCTTAGATACATGGAGAATACACAAAGTTCCAAAGTCAGATTGTAGTTGCTGCTCCATCACGGGGACTGTTGCCATCTCCTGTACAAGGTAATGTCATGCTTCTAGCTGTGGTATTCCTTGGTTATTTGTGGCTAATATATTTGTACATACATATATACATACATACATACATATATACATACATACATACATACACACATACACACATATATATTGTATAGACACACCCACCCACCCACACACATACACACAGACACACAAACACATACACACACAAACACAAACACACACAAACACACACACACACACACACACACACACACACACACACACAAACACAAACACATACACATACACACACACACCTGACAAGCAACATGGAGGACTAAGAAAGTGGGAAGTACACAAGATAATGTGCTCCTACTGATACACCCCTCCTATAGTAATGGCAATCAAACATCTTGTACTGTTTGAGATGATGACTAGCAAGATACTACAGTTGCCAACACTTACTCAGTTTTGTAGGTACCATAGACATAGTTGAAATTGCAATATTATGGAAGGCCTTTGTCAGATTTTGCAAGTGACATGTAGCAGTCTTCTAAATAACATTACATGTTGGTCCAGCATGTCAGATTTGTTTTAATAAGCTTTGCTAACACAATTACTTTCTATGTACCAGGTGTTCAAGCTTTGATATGATACTATGTACCAGGTGTTCAAGCTTTGATATTATACTATGTACCAGGTGTTCAAGCTTTGATATTACTATAACTTTCTAAGAACCAGGTGTTCAAGCTTAACATTCCCCTGTTACCAGGTGTTCAAGCTTAATATTACTGTCACTTTATCTGTACCAGGTGTTCCAACCGTTGCAACTGTAAGTGCACCAGGTACAGGAATCACAACTGCTCTACCACCACCTGTTATGGGTACACCAACACTGGTTGGCCAGCCATTGGCAGCCACACCAATGCCACCACCACAACAAGCCATAGTGCATCACCCATCGATATCCAGCATAGCAGCATCCATGCCTACTGTGTCTTTAACACAGCCAGGTAAGTACAGAGAAATATAACAGTCTTTAACGACAATGAATATTCATGACTCCTAAGTTCTTACTCGTCAGTGTAAAACATCTCTCATGAATATTCATTGTTCATTCATGAATAATCATGCTGCTGACTCCCATGAGGCAATGTTGCCCATGACAAAGATACCCTATAATGGCACAAGATCAACTTTATGTTTCTATGAAATTGCAAGTAATTGTAAGTGATGTTGAATAGTGAAATGACTCCAGAACCTAGTTTATGAAAAGGCCCATATTTCCTGGAGTGGTGGTCCCCTTTATTGTTTTTGTTTTTTTGTTTAGGATCAACTTTATCTGTACTCTGCCAGAGAACTGTTCTGAGGTCAAACGATATATATATATACATGTATATAAATGTGTACCTGTGCAGTCGTGTCACAGCTCTGGTATTTCAGTAGATATTGATTTGTTTACCACTGTTTTCCTTTCATGATACAGTGCAACTGCAGACAGTTAGTGGTGTGGGTGGAGTTACGCATACCATAGCAAGTATTCCACAACAAACACCAGCAATTTTACAACAAGCTGCAGTGGCACAGCAACAGCTGCAAGCAATCCAGCAGTTGCAACAACATCATCAACAACAACAACAACAACAGCAGCAGCAGCAGCAACAACAACAGCAACAACAACAACAGCAACAACAACAACAACAACAAGCACATCAGGTGTACACTGTACAGGTAAGGCATCAGTTAGTCTAGCTGCTAGACCGCTCTGGTTATGCTTTGTACTCTAAAAGTGATTAGATGTTGCCACTGAGGGCGCTACAGGTACTCATTACCTTTCAGACATATTCGGCAATCCCCAAATCATAGATCCAAAGTCTAACTACAAAACTGAACAGTGAATTGTTAAATGTAATTCAACAATAATCTCAAATGGAAGATTGTACAAATATTTTTTATTCATGACTGCAACACATCCACATATTGAAAGTGGCAATATGGATGAGAAATGGGTACTTGCATTTTGATTAGTAAATTAATTTAAATGTTATTTCTCAGACATGCAAGATCCGATTTCTTTCAAACCTGACACAAAATTGACATACCGTTTGGGACATACCGTCGCATAAGTGCAGTAAGGTCGTATCTGCTCTGCGGCAGATATGATCTTACTGCACTGACGCAACGATATGCACATCACTTTGTTTTGCGACATATGCAAATTTGACTCAATGGTGCCCATATTTGTAGTTAAAAATCAATATTTACTGCATAAGTCTAGAGACTCCATTCAAGTGTCTAACCCCATATTATCAGGTACAAACTTTCTTTTAGACATAGATCTTTGACCTTGACCTTTAGGGTCAATTATGAATATCCAGCAATTTTATGCCACACTGTTTTTTACTGCTTTTTCTAGCATTATGAAATAACATAGACAAAGTCTGTGTTTGCAACTCCCTGTAATTGCAAAAACTTAAAAAAGTATGCGTTTGTAACTCTAATTTCAAAAATAACAAATTGTTTAAAATGTTGTCATGATGGTGGTAAGGAAATGATATGAAAACAAACTCATGAGATCATCTCTGAATTTTTGTTTTGACTGTATTTATATATTTAGGTGAATTTTGCTTTCTTTCACCACAGGCTTCACTTCCTAGCAATATCGTGCACCAAGCATTGGGAGCAGTGACAGCACCACTGCAGCATAGTGCAGGAATGCAAGCCGTACATCACCAACACCTACAGCAAGCTCAACTTCACCAGCAGATTGCAATACAGCCTCAACTCCAACCACCACCACCAGCACAATTACAGATACCAGTATCAGTTGGTATCCCCATTCTACCACAGAAAGAAGCTCTTCAACAGTTGCCACCACCACCACAACAACAACAACAACAAGTACAGCCTCAGAAAAGACGATTTACAGAAGATCCAATTCGAGATGATAAACCCGAAGAAGGACTTCTCGGATACCAGGTTGTACAGCATGGCTTGAAAGTGTGCCTCATCTTTTTACATACCAAATACCAGAACTTTGTTGCTTGTTGTAGGAAAACATTTGAACATATGTCATTGAAAGAGACAGTCCAAACAGCATATTTGCCGATATCAGTCGCTGTAAAACAGAACTATGCCAACACGGAAGAACTTCTTAATGGTTTACTATTTTCAAAATCAGTTGTTTTTTTCTCTCTTGTACATAATCTACAATATTGATCCAACAGGCAGCAGACCTTTTTACAATTCAGATGAACAAAGATTTTTTACAAAAAATTTTCTATCATATAGCATATAGCATATGTCATATATCATTTATTCAACAGAGCCCTTAACGTGATATCCATATTCAAAGAGATTTCCCTTAGGCCTTAACAGAATGAATTCTTTCCTGTTTCAGATAGATAAAAGACTTCAGTTTATGTAACGATCATTTTCTTTCAGGGTAGCCAAGTTTTTCCTTTGTGGATTTGACCAATCTCTGAAACAGTTGACTATTCATTTGACCCCCCCCCCCCCCCCCCCCCCCCCCATAGCTATAGAGATGATGCTGATTGGATAATAATTTCTCACTGGTGTGCCTTATTAACATTTTTTTTCCACAGGTCTTTCATATTTTCTTTTAGACACACATTTAGTTATTTTTTATTTCCCTTGCATTAAATGACAATGATGTCATTGCTAACACCAATTTCTTTCCCATCTGTATAGCATGGTCCTCCCCACTTGACTAATCTAGGTGCACCACCTGTGGCTAGTTCACAAGCAAGCCATTTAATTCAGGCACAGCCACCTTTATTGAGAGGTGGTGGACAACCCATGGTACAACCAGCTCTCCAGCCGCCACCACAGGGTGGTCCTCCTCATGTGGGCCCTGATGGACGGGACAGGTAAGACTGCAGTAGTGCCACTATTTTAGATAGATAGATACCTGCTCCCTGTGCTATACCTAATGTCAGACCATTGACACCCATTCTCATTCTGTACCCCCATTCTCCAGATGTATAAGTATCACCATAATAAACCCATCAACACCTCAACCCATCATATTAGTTTTCACAATAACAGTTCATCTCAACAATATACAAAAATCTAATTCCATTCCAACGTTTTAGTATACTTCCTACTGTGACACAAGAACATAAATCTGCATGAAAGTCTCGTCTATTTTCACTCGGTTTGCATATCACCTCAAAAAAAACTTCTTGTCAATACTTACCACAGTGTTCTCCTTAGAATTGTTTTTCACAAAAGAGTGTGATGTTAGCACTATCTGCCTCTGTGGCCACTTACTAGTATTTTAAGTCTTGATCCTCTAAAGGTTGAAATTTTGGCATGTAGGAATAAAAAATTAAGCTAAAATGGCATCTAGTGACATTTTGGCGTCATTTTGACAGTTACAGATATGGTTTGAAATGCAGTTTTTGGTTTAGTGCAATTTTTGGGAGTGCTCGAGTCAAAATTTGTAAACTGTAATTAGGATAGAAGTGTGCTCCCAGATCAGTCAACAACAGTAAAGAAATTCCACTGCCCAATTAACTCATAACATATGATTATTATCAAGTGTAAAGTATACTATTTCAATTGCTTTCATTCTAAGCCTAGTATGTGACCTTTCTAATATATTCAATTTGTGAACCGTGTTCAGCTGACTGATTACAGAATTCCTTACTTTAAACGGGAACACCACTCCAAGAAACAAAAGCTTTTAAATAAACTATGGGTTCTGGAGAGTCATATGATTTTATATCGCCTACAATTACCATTACTTGCAATGTCATAGAAACATCAAGTTTACCTTGTGCCTTTATAGGGTATCTTTTGCTGTAGGCCAATGCATGATGGGAGTCAGCAGAAATAATATATTCATGGTTGAACAATGAATATTCATGAGATGTTTTACACTGATAGAAATAAGCACTCAGGAGTCAGGAATATTCATTGTTCAACTATAAATATATTATTTCTTTCACATAAGTCAGTGGCCGGGCCCCACAGCGAAGATATATAAAGGCACAAGATCAACTTGATATCGTTAGTAATTGTAGGTGAGTTAAAATCATGATATAACTCACCAGACACCATAGTTTACGAAAGTGCCTTTATTTCCAGGAGTGGTGTTCCCCCAACTATAGTTTGAGTGCCTTTGTTATCATGAGCAGTCTCTCTCATCACACTCTCTTGTAGTACACTTTTCTTTGCTATGTCACTTTTCTGTACTTGTGACTGACACACCACCACCACCACCACCACCACCACCACCACCACCACCACCACCACCACCACCACCACCACCACCACCATCACCACATTCAAGTACTAAGACATATGTGACAGCTCTCATGGAACAGTGTTCTCCCAAAGGAAAAATTCACAAGAGGGCTCAATGAACCCTGTTACTGTGTTCAGGTAGAACACAGAAATTACAAGAGGGCTCAGTGCCTCTGTTACTTTTTTCAGGGAGAACACTGGGATGTAATGCGTGACCTTTTTTCTGCTGATGTTTGGTACTTTTGACAACATATGAAATTCTTACATGTCTTCCTATATAAGCTATCTTTTTCATGTGTTGTAAAAAGAAGAGAATGAATCTCTTGACAACATCAGCAGTGAAGGGGATATTATTGCTAAACTTTGACAGCCAAAGTTTATATTGCAAGTGAGCTGCATTGGTTGCTTTTGTTTTCATTTCACAGTAAGTTGATGCCTCCGCCGATGGCGCCAGTCAACATGCCCCCTATTCTCACAGATAAAGACAAGCAGTTAATGCCCCCACCACCAGTCCCTGGAGGTTTGTATTTGGTCTTTCTCCACGTGTTTTTTTTCATCTTCACTTTTTTTAAGTCGTTTTAACTTTGTTGAGTTAATTAATTCTTAGAGTAGTAAGCAGAGCTGTGAATTCTTGAAAGCTGTCGTGGTTTCTCTAGCTTCTGCGTTTTCTCCTATCTCCCCTGTTTAGGTCTACTAATTTCATTGACCACTCTCCAGAATAATTGATTAATTTTTCAAAGTTACATTTTCTGTTTCCCTATAGAAGTACAGGTAAGTTAATGCGCAAGAATACAGACACTTTAATCACCAGAACATGCTAAAATTAAAAAGTAAAATATATATAATCAGAAATAATCACTTTAACTATTTAGTTTTCTTGACATCAGGAACTATATGATCTCCTATTGAACCCAGGATATTATTAAAATCTGTTAACACTGAATTTAAGAATTTTCAGCCTCCGTAGGAAATTCTGGGTTTTTTCATCATCAAATGACACTTTTAGCATCAGATGAAACCAAGATTAAAAAGTACGTTAACACTTTGAATTTAAGAATTTTCTGTCTTTGTAGGGTTTTCCTTTTTTTTTTCCATCATCAAATTACACTTTTAACAGCAGATGTTTCACTTCTTGCCGTAGACTAGTAAAAGTAAAGTTTTCATTAACAGTGGTTAATGTTTCCCAGAATCGAGTTGGCTATTGGGATCCTATGTACCTCGCCGTAAACCTAATCAAACATGCTTGAATATATAACTCTCAAAAACACCACCTTTTCCAACTTTTGGTTTGATATAGATATTTCAGCTTGACAGTAGAGACAGAGCTAAAATAGCCTGGGTGGGCATGGCAAGCTATAAAGGTGCATAAGAATACCGTCGCACGCAATGTCTCGTTCATATTTTATGGAGTGCTGTGTTTCTGAAAGCCCACTTTTGAACTAATTCTGACCAAGTTCCCTTTTCTTCTTTTTTTTTTCTCTGTTCTCTTTCAAATGTTGCTGTTTGGTCGTAATGGTGACTCTGCAATCCACACAAATCCTGGACAACATGGATCCACACGTAAACCAACCCAATCTTAACTCACCTGTACAATGATGGCTTTTTTTTTCTCTCTCTCTCCATTTTTTTAAAACAAAAATTTTTATATTTTTTTTATATTTTGATTCTTTGATGACGTCATAACTTTGTGAACTTGTTAAATGTATCATTTGAATCACTATGGTACTTTTACCACTCTCATCGACCTTGTACATTAATTCAATCTTTTTTTTCCATTTTGTTTCCCAAATTGCTGTGCGTTCACATGATGATGATGATGATGATGATTGGAATGGAATTATGAATGATTCACACACGACTCAATGCACATAAATCACGCCATTTATTAATATCATATTGTCTCATTGGGGTGTTCCTGGGCCCTGAATACAATTTGTTGCCTCCTGGGTCCCTTTTTCCAATGGGCCCCCTACTTTAATACACCTTGTTTCCTGTTGCCCGTGTCTTTCTTTGTGTGTTTGTGTTGTTTGTTTGTGTTTGCTTTCTTTTCTCTTTATGTGAGTAGGACGACCAAGATCCCCATCACCAGATGAAATGAGACACAAGAGAGCGAAAACATCATTGGTTGCCTATGAAGGTGACTCTGATGAAGATGATGAACTATCCAGTGGACGTCAACACCAAAGAAATGCTGCAAAATATGAACATCATCATTATCAACACAAGCCACATATCTACACCAGTGGGCCACAAAATGCACCCCATTCTCAGTACTCACCACATCAGGGAGGACCTCCTGTTTCCCAGTACAGCCCTCCTCCGATGCCAGCCCCGGTACACCACTTCACTTCACAGCCGCAACCTCAACCACCACCACCAACCAGTCAACAGTATACAGTTTACAGCCAGGCCCCAACACCATTCAGCCAACATGGACAACCAGTCTTTACTACAGCTCAAGTGTCTTACTCCGTTGCACCGCCACAGTTCCAACAACAAATGCAACCGCAGCCACAGATGCAGCAACCTCCTCAACCACAGCAACACCAACAACAACCACAGCTGTCACCACCTCTGATTCACCCCCAAGGACCTCCTCAGTCACAGTCACCTGGTCAATTCTGGATGTCATCAAGTTAACATCATTTGTCCTTATTCAGTCTCAGTGTCAACAGATGACATCAGTAAATCTTCTAGTCTTCTGGTAGCATTTTAAACTGTTAGAAAACACGTTTTTTAAGATTTCTCAAGAACAGACCTTGAATTTTGAATATTTTACATTTCTGAGATGTTCTGCTTTGACTATTTAAAGTTACTAGTACCTAGTCTACGAGAGTATTTGTTACTGTAAGTAATCGTGATGAGACTGGTGACTTGTTAGCAGATCAATAAGATCAGTTTATGGTGGTAGACCCTGGCATACATAGATTGTAAGAGGTGTTGATGGCATTTTCTTTCCAAATTGGAGAAAGGAAGTGCCACCAATACTGCATGTCACAATCAATATTAGCATCCATCACAGACATTTTTTTCCACGTCCTGAGCAAAACTTTTATGCTGATTTCCATTAACTTCACAAGTATCATCATGGTACTAAACTATGAAGCTCTAGTCTTTTGAGAACTTCCAGTAGGATCAGATACTAAACGTAATTATGGGATAGCCTGTATGACAGCAGTGCATTTTACATACAACTAAGGTCTTATTCCGGATACTGTAAGGTTTTTTATTAAGTTAATATATTTTATAACTAGTACGTGTACTAGATTGCTCACATCAATTTTTATACGATAACAAGGATGCGACTAAAATGAATGATAATGTACTACAGTACTACAATCTTACAAAAATATTGTACTTTGTGAACAAATTGTGATATGTTTTCCAGGAAAAATTAACTAGCTTTTGTGGTACAGAAAATTAATATAATGGCAGGGTAGAGAAATGAAAAAAAAAGGACTCTGTAACAACAGAAGTTACTATCTTAATTTTACTTTTTTTGTTTTGTTTGCCACTACTTGTTAGGATTTCAACCATAGTTTTCAAGATTTTGAAGGTGATCATTTTTTTAACGGTGTACGGTCATCCTGTCTTGAATCAATTCACTAAACAATACCTAGCTGAGGTTTGATACTTAATTCTACATCCCAACTTGCACCTTTTTTGTGTACAAAAGCCTGCCCCTGGTAGATAGAGGATTAAAATGTAGATCACCCATAGGTAAAATAGGAGTGTGGAGAACAGTAGATATGGTTCACTAAACAATCAATATCTTGTAAAAAATTATCAAAGTTGTGAGGAAAAAAAAATGAAAACTGAATACCAAGACATTTACCTTATAGTTTGGCAGAGATATGTTAGCAATCTTAAAGGGACATGGTCTGCAACTTGTAAGTATTTTTCAACATTTTTGTTTCCAAATAAAACGTTACTTATATTTTACCATTCACTATTACTTGTCTAAAAACCAGTAGCCACTAGCAAAGCTCCTACCATATAAAATGCTGTGATACTGTAGTCTAATGTATAAGAATATAATGATGGCATTTTATTCATAGAATATGAGAATACAGTATCACAGCAATTAATATGCTAGGAGTTCACCAGTGACTACATAGTCATAACACAAGTGACAGCCAAGGGTAAAGTACAAGTAACTTTTTATTTGGAAACAAAAATGGTGAAAAATACTTAGAAGTTGCAGACCATGCCGCTTTAATGTACCAGGGTGATGTGAGATGTCTGACGCTTGTATGTGACTAGTAGAATAGGGAGGTGTGTCCACTCTGCTGGAACTGTGCCACCACTGTTTGTGTATAAATAGTAGATTGAAATGGCTGTTGATAATTATCAGGTAAGTATATAATGGTGAATATATATATGAAAGTTGCATTTTTATATTAATAAGGAATAAGGAGAAATGCATTAGAAGTGTGTTTCTAATTATCATTTTTCGTTTTCATGAAATGTTCACATTGAAATTACTACTAGTAGAGCGGTTTGTTCAAGGACAAATGAATTGGCGACAATTTTTTCTCATTCAGTTTCTTTGACTTCTGAATGCATCAACTTAAGTATTATTGTATGCACACAGATGAAAGCTTTACATGGAATTGTCAGTGGTGTCTTTTGTTCAATGTCAAACCCAAAACAGTTCTGTGGAAACGGATATTATTAGATGTACTGTATGCTGTTGCATGCATTAGATTTCTGTAGATGGAAGAGATGTAAAAATGATACATGGCGATTTGTCTTAAGATTGGTAAGTCAGTAAGGTAATGCACTTTACACATTTTAAAGCTAGGTGAACGTCTCGAGTGGATCAGATGAAATATAGTACAACCCGTGAAAAAACACCGATGCGTTTGCTTGAATGAAGTGAGCCAAGGAATGGCTTCATGCTGAGACTAAATTAGGTAAAAACAACAATACAATTGTTACAAAAACAATAGTGGGTGCTTCTGATGTAGGTTCTGTTATCAATTGTTTATATTTGTGGAAGTTATAATGTAACGGTAACATTTGTACGCAATGTTATATGTGTAATCTTCCACAAGTTAAAAGTATGGGATCTGGGTTCCTGTGGTGTTAATGCTTTGATAAAGTTACTAACACTAATTACATTGCATGTCTTTGCATGAAACTTGTCTCACTCCTGGTTTAACCACAAACAAGCAAATGCACCGGTGTTTTTTCATGGGTTGTAATGCCGACAAGCTGGTATTTCCATTGAGTTGACTTGTGGAATCAAAAAGCGACTGGAGACAGTGTGATCATCATGTGTTCAAGCAATCGGCGACTCGCTGAGTTTGTAATTCGAAATGAACTTGTAATACTGCAAGATGTCTAAAGCTATGTAATCATTCATTTTAGATGCAACAGTTATTTCACTATATTTTGGCAATGTAGCACTTTCCATTGTAGCATAATCTGTGTTATCTCTTACAGTTTCAATCTTGGCACATATTTTACTCGACTGGAAGATACGCGTGACGTTCCGCCCTCACCGGAGGGGTTGACCGATGTGTGAGGGCGCCCCGTCACGGCGTACCTTACAGACTAATATTTTGCCTATTAGGTCTGTATACGTCCAATAAAATTTGTATATATGCCTGAATTACATGGTGTAGATTTATCATTCATTCACTTTGTACTTCTGTAGACGTCTATGGTACTTTAGCGTGGTGTGAATCGTTTCGGATTACCCAAGAAAATCAAGTTGCTTCAGTTGTGCGTACGCAAGAAAAGACGGGTTTTCCAAAACTTTTCAGAATAAAAAAAAATTCAATTCAATTGACCAAAAATGTTGATCAGTCGGTAGCTCAAATGATTCACAAATGTTATAACGTACAAGCAGTTCAAAGTTTTCTGCATTGAGCTTTCGATCTGTCGATGTGGTTGACGATCTTCCATCAAGAGCAAAATGACAAATTCCATAGTTACAACTGACCACTAGGTGGCGGTATGAATAGCCGATTGCAGAAATTAGCATCTGGTGTACGTTGATGCCTCCCACGTCTTTCTCTCGTGTTCAGCTGTAACATAAGGAATATGTACTCAGTAAACAACCGCTCCTGAGGTTAAGTTTGGTTCAAATCTTGACCAAAATAGTTCGTGCCCCCCCCCCCCTTTCAGGCCATCAGAAATTTCATGGCGCCCCCCCCCCCACAGAGTCGCACCCCCATCCTATCAATTGCAAACGAGAGGTCTCGTAAGCAGAGCCCTCAGCGGCCAGAGTCTGGGTAACCGCATTGTTTCTAAAATTCCAGGTAAACATTCTATGGAGAGAACCATTTCATTTGGGGGGGGGGGGATAGTCGGCAGGTGAAGGCGAAGGAGGAGAAAAACAAATAATTTGAACCCGTAATGGCTTGAAAAAAAAATTGTTTCAGCGGACACTGAAGGAAAAAAACCATGTTGAGATGTGCTACAAAATTGGTACCCGAGAAAAACAAAATTTGCATTACTTCTGCATATGGAAAAAATAATTTGATACAGGACTTGCTGCAATACCCCCCCCCCCCCGAAATCAAATGGTTTTCCCCTAAACTGGATAAAACACCGAATTCCGTACCTTCATGGCGCATTGAACTTTGGGAAATAGAACGCTGAACATTTAACTATAAAGTATAAATACTAAATAGAACTCTCCGTGGAAACCGAACAGCACGTTGAGATCCAGCTAAACTCTCAACGCAATGGTGTTCTTTTTTTTACAATACCTGTAGTTAACTGTGATCACATCGTACTATGTACAGAGTACGTGGGAATGGTTATATTGACCATCATCACGTAC
Organism: Glandiceps talaboti; assembly: GCF_964340395.1. NCBI lineage: Eukaryota > Metazoa > Hemichordata > Enteropneusta > Spengelidae > Glandiceps > Glandiceps talaboti. The sequence continues at coordinate 10,441,785 of NC_135560.1, read as the reverse complement.
GTCACTTTCTTCGTTCGCTACATCAAGAATAAATCGACGTCCTGTACATACAGGCCTACACGGCAGAAATCGGGTAAGTGCTATCATATCACCTATAGTACTGTAAGTACATTGTGATGCAACACGCGTACGTTGACAACGTCATAGCACAGCACTATATACATGTACTGTGGTTTATTTTGATGCATAGAAATTTTCACATTTAAGTACATGTACCACGTTATGTTGGCGGATAGACAATGTTTCTTTTTTGCATCTATAGCTATCTGAGTCTCGATATTATGTTCATCAATCGAACACTCATCGCGTACAGTATCTATGACGTTATAATACTGTAGCTGTTTCATTGGATTCATTCTCTCTCTCTCTCTCTCTCTCTCTCTCTCTCTCTCTCTCTCTCTCTCTCTCTCTCTCTCTCTCTCTCTCTCTCTCTCTCCCTCCCCACCCCCTATGCAGGCAACGCATACCCATTTGGTGGACACTCAACAATTAATGACAATGGACGGAACCCGAAGCATGGTAAAACTGGCGTTTACACACACACAGTCCCTTATTTAAAATTATCATCTGTAGAAAGTAAACCTACGTTCGATGTTATCATGGCTGAAATGGCGGTAACTCCTGGAATCCTCACCCGGATGGAACTTCGTACATCCACCAACCAACGCGTCTCAGTGGCTACCACATCATCTACTCGTACATCAACAAGTATTGCCCCGAAATCCTCTCGTTCCTGTCACTGCTTCTCCGAGTTGTCAAAGCCACAAAACTACCGTCAAACTTACTACGGTAACGATGTAAACGATCAATACAGGAATATTCCAATGTCTACAAGTGTGAAATCTTTTGTTTTTAGGGAACATGTCACCATGGCAACTCGATCTTGCTGCTCCCTTGCAGAATATGAAAGATTCCAACGTGTCAAAACAATTTCAGAACTCCCTATTTCAGGGCCAGAGGTAAGTTCTTATCAACATCATATTTACAAGACCTCTCTCCACTCTCTCACTGTACGTCTGTGTGTGTGTGTGTGTGTGTGTGTGTGTGTGTGTGTGTGTGTGTCTATCTCTCTCTCTTTCTCTCTCTCTCTCTCTCTCTCTCTCTCTCTCTCTCTCTGTTCTATTTATGATTTTAAAAAAAATATATGAACACTTACATAAGATCAATGATGTTTATATTCTAGGTGAGACTTTATGGTGGTAGTACGTTGGAATCAGGAGACCGCGATGGTTTAAGACGAGCACCCTCTGTTCATAGTGTACTAAATGGTGACTCAGTCGAAGAAGTTCGTCCACTTCCAGTAGTGTTCTCTACCCTCAAGATGCTTATTCCAATGACAGTAGGGAAACTTGATATTTCTGTGCAAAATATTGTATTCCTAGTACTTGGTCATGTTGCTTTATTCATCTGTGTAGATGACCAAATATTTTGTGGAATAGCTTACTGAAATAGAAGGCGTTATCAATTTTTTTTTATCGCGCGCATTGTTTGGTCATTTTTTTCCATGATTGAATACTAGTACCTGATAATCATGAGTATCGTAGTGGTCTACAAATCAAGTTATGTGCGTAGTTCGAATTCCAAGCTCAGCAGGTTGCTGTGAAATCACCTGTCTGATCAGTCCAGGCCAGGTGACACTCCATCTATATCTAAGTATTTTTCTGTTGATTTCTACTGTTCAGATTGCAGTGACGGCATTCTCTATAGTCAATATATACGTCTACGACCAACTACAGGATTTGTTCATCGGACAGACGCCTGGGGGCGCTGTAGACATCGTACCCACATTGGCCGCTTACCTACTATTTCACGTCGTCAATATGTATGTCATTGATGACATTATCAATATCTTGGCCAATTTCGGTAAGTTTTTATATTCAGTGAGTAAAAGACTAGTAATATACTGTGAGACATGTCTTGTCATTCAGCCCTGTCTTTCGTGAAGTGGTACCTGCCAGGGTGACATCGTATCCCCCGGGGTCGTATCTTACAGACCAACTTTGTAACCGGGACTCCCTCCGACTTGAAGTCGATGTACAGAATAATGACAAATAAGGGAATGGACACAGCATTATTTTGAATAAAAATCTCCTATCAAAAATCAGTCGAAAGCCAGTGATCAAACTTAAACTTGACTCTTGGACTTCAGTAACTATAGTAACGTTTTAACACCGTGACAGTACCACCTAAGCTAGTTGTCACTGAACCCGTTCTCATTTTTTTGCAACTTGAGTGAATTTCATTGTAACACATCCTACACACACTATTTAATCGAAATATGTATCCTTGATACACAAAAAGTGGGTCAATTTAAACCCCAACTGCTGTATTTTGGGAATTTAGTAGTACTCAAAAATGAAAATTATTGTTGCATTAACTTGATTAAATGTTACTCCTCTAAAACTTGTAGTGACGGCCCCCCTTCTTTATTTCACTAACGAATACTTCATTGAAACAAAAGAAGTACTTTTACTCATAAACAAATGACATAATGAGAAATAATAATAATTCATGCTTTCAATGGAAGTATTTTTGTATACTTTGTTATTTTCCATATTTAGAAGGTTACGTAGATGAAAATTCCCGGAACAATAGTCTTGTTACGAAAGGGCTTCTATTTTTGTTCCTGACGTTTTTGACTCCAATCTTCAATATCCTGACCAAATGGATACTATTCCGGTATGTACGTCATCGACTCTTGCCAAATATGGCAAGTGTTTATCTATTGATTTCCATGCTGTGACAGCGATACATCTACATACACGTTACACATATTAGGCTCTGACCACAATATAGACTACAATTTCTCTGGTCTGAGACTTGGGGAATGTTTAATAACTTTTCTTATTACATGTAACTTGGGTATAATAATATTAAATATTGTGGCAAAGATTCATTATTCACATTAAAACACCCCGTCTTTGTCTTATAAACAGATACATGTAATGTGGGGATGGACGTAGCTTATTTCCATGGAGTCAATGGCAACTTGAGTCACTAAAAAAAACTCTCGAATACCAATTTTCTCCTAGGTACTCAGTCTATTATAGTAAAGCAGTGGTCTTAGCCATATATGTACTGGCATTTCCAAAATGTCTTCTTTCGAACGGCTTGTCTTTAAATCTAAAATAGCTCACACAGTTTGTTTTCCTAATAAACCCATAGACCCTCCACCAACGTCTATGATAAACCTAAACGTTATCAGAGTTGTACAATTCAACAAATATGAAAGTTACAAATTATATATGAACTACAGTAACAGATAATACAAAAAACCGTCTCTGTATAACAACGTTCATATTTCTACTATTGACAGGATTGAATGCATAGAAACTCAGGCAGTACAGATATACGTTGTTTGGTTTAATGAGATTATCAGAAAAGTGTTTCTCCCCTGTTGGTTAGCTGACTTACCAGAAAGATGCCATGCAACCCAATCTACAACCAATGAGTGGATTCAGTGCTTGGTTATCCACGAGTTTTTGGTCTGCACTGCACTCACTATATATTGTGAGACATATGATATTGTTACTCGTACTTGTGAAAGGTAAAATTACCCCATTGAAAAGGGTATGCGCGCGCGCGCGCGTGTGTGTGTGTGTGTATGTGTGTGTGTGTGTGTGTGTGTGTATGCGTATGTCTGTGTCTGTTTTCTTACATGTAGCTATGTACAATGCATAAACTGAGGTATATCATTTATAGTACATCAGTCGATGTTATATTCATATAACTGTTGTTGTATATAATATTAACTTATTATTTACTATTCTTCTGGTATTTGTAGTATCGAAATAAACTTTTATTCCAAACACAAACTTGAAAATAGACAATCGCATGCTACGATGTACACAACTAGGCCAATTCACTTACACCACTAGACTCACTTTATATTTACCAGATGGAGGTCAGTCAATACAAATTAATGTCACTATTTGAACTACGTGAAATGAGATTGTTGTACAGCGATGTAGAGGCACGTGACCATAGGATGCTGCCATTGCATTTGTCATAAGGCGGTACTTATAGAGCGCTCATTGATTTCATGGTTCACCCCCCCCCCATGGCTAAAGTTGGAGATTTATATCGCATCGATGATGATTGTGTAAGGTCATGACCTAATCAACTTTCCTAAAATCCATATCCGGATTCAGGTTCTACCAAAAACTAATTTTTATTAGTCATTGTCTGATGGACAATGTATTTTTTCGCAACTTGTATCTAAATCTTTCAAATGTTGAGATAGTTCGGATATAGTTTTAATCTCTCTCTCTCTCTCTCTCTCTCTCTCTCCTCTCTCTCTCTCTCTCTCTCTCTCTCTCTCTCACTCTCTCTCTCTCTCTCTCTCTCTCTCTCTCTCTCATTCTAGGATGTGTCAGTATTTCAACAGAGCAGAAACACACGGATAAACGAAGATTATCATTATCATTGTGGTCGATTCATTATAATGATGGATAGCTAGTATTGCTAAATTGATTTGTTGTTTTGTTGGTAATGATATAAAGCAGCTTTCCATAGCTACGTACACGGCTTGTTAGCCAATGTTAGTTGCCATTGGAAACGTGGTGTAACCTCTATTAGTGTTTTTTTTTTTCAATTCTTACACTGCCGGCACCATAGCATAACCTCACGACTTTTAACAACTTTCTAATAGTCAACTGTATACCTGAAGAACGCATACATTTAATGTGATGTTATACGTCGTGTACAAGAGCACGTACCAAGGCATCATCATTATATCGCTGCTCACAACCAGGCCGTGTCACAATTATTAATCACGAATCAATGATGTACAGTCTCGTGGTCACGGAAGTCGTAGGGGCATTGGAGTCAAGATGAGTTTCTACAATTGAAAGGTTTCCGAAACGTTTGTCCTTGCCAAGCACGATGTTGAAAAGTGTGATTCTATGTCAAACAGACATGTCATCAGTTGCCATCTGTATTATTCAACGAAGGATGTTACACACTTCTTCATATAACTATATATTAAAGAATTCTGACACTTTAAGAGAATTGGAGCCAGTTCAAGAAAATCAAAGGAAAATCACAACTTCATCACAATGAAAAGACAACAGTGGTGATGTTTGCACGCAAGTAAGCAACATTTCAGAAATGATTGAAGGGTTCGGGGGGGGGGTCTCGTAGAATTTTAGTTCATTCGAAAATAGCTAATTGTAGTAATCATCAGTCCACATACACCATAAAACATCACTTATTGTGCATTTCCATTTATAGTAGACTTCCTGAGATCTGATGTTGAAACCAGGTACTGTAACAGTAATTACCGTAAGAGCGTATTTCCCGTTTGCATAGTTCACAAAGGTAAAGCTTATGTACAACAACAATTGTAATAATTATAGAAGGAATATCAAATTTGAAACAGGACCAGCATATTAGGTAGTTTGGGTTTACCGTTAGTATTTAGAAAACTGTATTTCAAAGCGTTATAAACTTAGTGGTCTGACGCACTGGGCTATTGACATTCGCACTTACAATCCGCTTGTATTACGGATAGTGCGCTGGGACACGGTCCTTCGTAACGATAGGGGAACAGTAGTTTGGAACGAGACACACTTACAAATATATATGCGGCAATTACAAATTAGAAAGTGCTGTTTTCTAAATTATTCTATTGCAACAGTAGTTTTCTTTGGATGTATTGTTTTCATCGGTATCACATTAACGAGACGACATAACGCTGCAAATGTATAGTCTAGACAATTTCCTACATTTTAAGTTCAACAATTTGAGTCATATCCATATTTCATTTAAACCGTACCATAGACGTTGAAGGGAAGGAGGGAGGGAGGGAGGGAGAGAGAGAGAGAGAGAGAGAGAGAGAGAGAGAGAGAGAGAGGGGGGGAGAGAGAGCGAGAGTGAGTGAGAGAGAGAGCGCTAGAGCGAGAGAGAGAGAGCTAGAGAGAGAGAGAGAGAGAGAGAGAGTGAGAGCGAGAGTGAGTGAGTGAGAGAGAGAGAGCGCTAGAGCGAGAGCTAGAGCGAGAGAGAGAGGGCTAGAGCGAGAGCGAGAGAGAGAGAGAGAGAGAGAGAGAGAGAGAGAGAGAGAGAGAGAGAGAGAGAGAGAGAGAGAGAGAGATGTCACGTAGGCTGTTTAGTCTAACACTGTAATTCAATCTGTATTTTGTCCAATAACTTGTCATTTATCAATTTATTTTCAACTTTTGATATATCACTTGTAAATAATATGTAAGTCTGCGACTTTGATTTCCGTTGAACACAAAGTGCACGTAAAACTAAACTGACAGATAGTCGAGAGATCGAGGAAGTGGTACCAATTAACTACTACTCCTTAAGACACCCACAAAACTTCTATTGTTAATTTTACAGTGTAGACATTATGAATATTAACGTCCTGTAACGAATAGATATTCATACCTTGAAAGGCAATGTCAAAATCCAGCGATTTCGTATACATGTACTAATATGGCTAAGACACGTGGTTACCTAGACTGGTACAGTCCGTGGGATATTTCGTTTGTCTCATAATCTTCAATTGTTTGGATTTGTTATTTCGAATTTTGTGAAGGAAAACGTGGTCAACTCATTGAAAAAAATACGAGTAGTCTCCCTAGGGCTATAAGCGTTCTCACCATTCACCCAGGTGACTATTTCACACAAAAGAAAGAGAACGACAGTACACGTTTGTATTTCGAAAAATATTTAGCTTGAAAAAAATCCCGTAGACTTGACCAAGTGTAGTGGCTATCAGTCTTGACAGTACTATTTCGCCAAGCCGGTGATAGTGAGCAAGGCAACTTCTGTGGTCTAGGTGTACACTGACAAGTCTTGTAACTCATACCCCCCCTCCCCCCCCCCACACACCCCCAATAACAAGACTGTACATACTGAATGTACTAAATGTCAAATTTATGTACCAAGGGGCGAGATCAATAGTTCAATGTAGGATAAAAATTTAAATTTACTTTGGGGATGGGGTGGTTTGAGCCATTTTAGTTCTCATAATACAAAATCGATTTTACTTTTAAATGAATGTTTTGTACCCCTAAATACAAATATTTCTAAAAATGTCGTCAAATTGAGAAATTGAAGAATCTCCACTATGGTAAATGCATGGCACTAAAATAAAGTAAAGTGTCGACAAAAGAACCATTTTTTACTCACTACACACTGGCTTTATATTCATATCACTACATACTACCACATACTGATTTGAAATTGATTGTGTAGTTTGGTTTAAAGCAATTTTCAATTTTGGCCAATTTTAGTTAGAAAGGGGGATGGGTCTGAGGCCTAAGTATAAGAATTTAGTTTGTTATCCTACATTGAAATATTGATCTCACACCTAATGAATATGATTCCGTTTTTAAAGTAATTTGACTAAATCAACATGTGTTCACATCAGATGAGCTCTGTAACAAAATGCGGTAAAAGTCTAGTATTGAACTCTATGCATAAGAGGTCTCTCCCCAAAAGTACGTTAATAAAAGACGACTGTGCCTCAAATTTCGAAATCAGAATAATTCGAATCACCCAAAAACTTTGCCACTTGAAAGCTTGATCCTGGTACATTTTGTTGTTCACCACCCTGTTTTCAATACATTTTCCACTATCACTTTCACCATAATGGATGCTTTCACACAGAGTTAACAATGTGTTTGTTGATGGCCATGGCATTTATTTTCTTACATATATGTATACGGTGACAGAAACACGTCAAGGTCATTGTTAAGGTATGGTCATTAGACCCTGGAGTGAACTATGGGCCATTAGTATTACAAAAGCTACCTGCATTGCAACTTCTTACATAACCATAAGTACATACATACATAGTACGTCAAACTCTAAAGATCTGAGAAAAGTCTTACGTGTGCTTACGTCACGAAATTGACTTTCATCCTCCTCTATGTTTCAAATACAAGTTGGCGTCATACATCACATTCGCTAATTGTCTCTTCCAGTCATTATCGCCGTCTTTTGTTTAGCGTTTAGCAGATTTATATTCATTGCTGTGCAGATAATCTACGACAGTAGACACTACTAAGTCTAACTGACATGTTATAAACATACCACGTACAGTGTCTATTGAACAACTCTATTTGCAGTTTTTCCAGAATTTTAAGAATTTTAAGCAGTATTGTTCTCTCTTCCTGGTTGAGTTACTACACGCATACCCGGTGCCCACAACAAAAAAGTGTCATTAACTAGTTTGTTTACAAGGCAAGAAAACTTGAGAACCCCATGTCAGTTTATAGTTGTAGTACAATGTACTTCAATTAGATTAGATTCATTCACATCACAACACAACACAACACAACACAACACAACACAACACAACACAACAGCGCCATTACAATACTGGTAGGATTGCCTTGTATGTAAAGTTTGCCTTCTTTTATTTTGGGGTTGTTGGTGGCCGAGAGGTTAGCTCGAACCCGCCTGGTGTCGGCTGGGTTTCATTAAAAAAAATTAACCGGGTCTGCATGTAAGAAGGTGATGCTCAGTTTGACCATGCCGAACAACGCAAGGTTTCCCCGGGTGCTCCGGCTTCCTCCTGCTTTTTCAACACTAGGGCGCTACTCTTGTGGCGACCATTCAACAAATTTCCGAATTTATTTGGACGAATAAAGTTTTAAACTAAAGTGTATACTGTAAATATGTCCAGGGACTAGAGAAGATGGTCGCAGTTAAAATCTAAAAATACATGCGCATCTGCATTTAAAAGTCTGCCGTGCTAGTCAACATGGAAGCAGGTGATACCGTAAGACTAAATGGAAGACGAGTGCGAAGAAAAGAATGACAATTGACATTGTGTGTTGTTTTATATCAGTGAACTACCAGTACAAAATACTTTGTTCGATTAAATTGACAGCCCTTTATGGGTTGAGTTCGTATAGTGCATATACACGATAATAAACCATAGTGTGTACTTCTGACAGATTCAATTGGCACTGTGGTGCATGGTTTATCATCACTGCGTATGGCTTGGGACGAGCCTTGGAGGAGCCTTGGAGGAGAAAGAACAAATGCCACTAATTTGTAATTACTGAAGTTTGGGTTCAGACATGACGCTATTTATACATGTCGCCAAACACCCAGTTAGAGAAATAAATGAATATGGCTCACATGGGTGTCAAGACAATATGTACACTAATATCATATGTCTGGAGATGTCATTCAAGTAACTCAAAAGTTTAGTGTCCTTGCTGAGCCTTTGTTTCATCTCCATGACGTCATAACTATGCATGACCTATTGTTATCTTAGGAAGCTCATCTATGCGTGACTAATACTGTGATTTAATTATTGTAACGACCATAGCGTCGCATATTTGACCATGGATGTAATAGGGTATACATCCATGGTTTAGCTACTTCGGTTTTAAAAATTTGACCGCGGAGCTGGGAGCACCTGCCTCTCCTACCTCTGGGCAGTTTATCCTTTGATTACAATAATTGCTGATCCTAAGTTCTGATAGTACATAAACTTACTGTAGATACAGCCAGAGAAAAATCGGATTCCTCTCATTCTATCAACAAGTAAAATGCAGCAAAATGCGTGAACACTGCAACTGGTATTGCCGAACTTTAATTGTTGTATGCTGTCATTATGATAAATACCTTCTTTTAATGACTCATGATCCACCTTTCCTTCAAAGACTGCCACACATAGTATACTCAATATTAATCATTTCACTATTATAGCTACAAGTCGTTGTATTAAAGTGTTGGAGTAAAACAGGTGAGGTTTTATGTGTAACATCTCTATGCATATCAACGGTGTAAGAGTTGCACTTTACACCCCGGGGGTGTGTGGCCCAATTAAGTTCAAAACATCTACAAACAGACCCATTTGTGGCGATTTCCAGTCACATTATCTGGTCCGTTACCTTTAGTCTGATGCTGTGAAGGTATTTCTAAAATATGACAACGTTTTTGACACATGATTAGGAAATTTTCAGATAACAGGTCGACCCAGGTTTTCTATATTTTCGTGAAAAAAAGTGACCCATTTGAGCGGCACATATACTTTCTATTGGGAGTACCCCCGTGAGGGCGTGAGTCACTGTATGACGGTAGACGGTATAAATTTCACCGAGCCTCACCCAACCTGTTGACACGCATTGTATATACCTCCAGGCAACCGTTGCCCGGTGAGTGTACAATGTTTACAAATATAAAGCGTGGTACCTTATACCGTGTACGGTCTATTGAAACCCGGGTGAAAGTTCCGAAAGATCGCAGACAGGTGCTAAGAAATGTAGTACGTCTTTTCTACTTTATGCTAACATCGACAGTCTTATAAACGAATGTAAGAATCATGTATGTATGTATGTATGTATGTATGTATGTATGTATGTATGTATGTATGTATGTATGTATGTATGTATGTATGTATGTATGTATGTATGTATGTATGTATGTATGTATGTATGTATGTATGTATGTATGTATGTATGTATGTATGGTATGTATGCTCGAACCTGCAACCTTCGAAGCAAGCCACTCTAACCATTTGACTTATTTGAGTTATTCAAATGATATAGTGATATGATACTTGTACATGTACCGAGATTCAATACTTGTGATACGTGTTACAAGTTGGTAAATTGTTGCACGGATGCGAATCAGAACTGTGCATAAAAACTATAATGTTTTTTGTTAACCAGTACTAGATATGTACTACATGCATATGACAAAGGTATAGCTAGTTTGATGATGTGACTAACTACATAGATTTTCAGTTGCAAATTTGTCATTTGCCCGAACAGAAATTAATCGAGCGATAACAGTTACTAAAGAGTCATTTGACAAGGGAGTCATGGGACGCTAAATCAGATTCGTACTATTTCCGAGAAGAAGAACCGTGACATTGGAGTTCACATTTCTTTTAACTCTATACACCAGGATGTGACTAAAAGTAAATAAAATAAACCACGACACCACGCATTTAATTTGATAGTGAAGTGTGCGAGATAAATATTCATTTAATTCTCATTCTAGTAAGCCAGAGCACATATTTATACTGAAGCAACGAAATAAGTAGCCTCTTGGTGCCGTAAAAGAGGCCTGTCGGGTTTACGACGTTGTTAATTCTGACTAAATGGCCCCAAAGATGCACGCTTATGTTTTGGAATAAGTGTCTACTTACGTGACATGTACAACTACGTCAACTTCAGGCTAACATTGCACTGGAACATTTATTTGCGCTCAGTATAAACGCGTACTTGAGGTTGGCGCGTAATGCATTCATGCATTGGGTTGACCTATATAATTGGGACAATGGACGTGGGGTGGAGGAATCATTGTAGTTTATAGTGTCTCAAGTGAAAATGTTTACCTGTTAGGTTGGTGGTTGGGTTGCTGGAAATAATAGACAAATACCGTAGGTTTGCTATATTTACAGAAACTATAGCAGCGTTCAGAGGAAGGCCCCAGCTTCGCGGGTGTACATCCGAAGTATTAAGACGGGAAGGAGAAATTCCTACATGGCCCGATAAACTTGTAAATGTAAATAAAACGGTGGGAAATATCAACAGAGCACTTAAAAATTGACACTTTTGCATCCGTTTTTGGCTATGAAATATTTGACAATCTACGATAATTCTACAAACTCTTAGCGCTGTGGTAATAAGGATATTAACATTGTATGTCTTTACTTGCAAATGTACATAAATGTACTTAGTTGATAGTAAGCCTCGTGAGATTGTACTTGTACGTATACGTACGCAACAATATTTACCCTAAGATGTGGGTTTAATAGTTACATAATAAAGTGTTGGTTTTTTTTGGAATGATAGTGAGTAGAAGTTGTCAGCAGAGTTGTTGTTAACTTCACACGTCACTGTCATCGTGCGATTTAAAACAACTAGTGAATTTATTAAATCCCATTGAACGTCGTGCATTCTTCCTCTCAATGTGTTCCTTTTTATGGACAAAGACAGATTTGTGTACAAATGCAAAACGATTGTTCACTGACCACAAAGTATTTACGTCCGATGATTTGCATATGAATTGATGGGCAACAACAATCGAGGTGACTGGGTCACATTTATTGACCAATCAGGAACGACTACTGTCTTGCGTTCCCGTGAAAGCGTAACCAAATAAGGACACAGGTAGGTAAGTTAAAAATACAATAAAATGAAAGGGCCTACGCAAGTGCGAGATGTACATGACTCATTGTCTTTGTTTTATGAACACAAGGATTTGAATACAGAGGCTTATAAATACTCGGCCAGATTTAAGTCCCAAATCAAAACTTGGCACACTCGGCAGGTCCGAGGAACTCGAACACAACCTCTCTATATTGAAATTGTTTTTACTACTGATACTGCCTTCAACTTTAAGATCACCATGAAGTCCTTCGTTTTGTTATGCCTGACAGTGTTATTGGCATTATGTCTACCAACCCAACAAGCGCCCATCGATAACCCCTTTGCAGCTCTGGTAAGTCAAACTTTCCGTTTTCAAGAAAAAGGTTTGCGCTGCTTTTAATTTCCTTATAAATCACATACATACTGACATGTTTTTCTTCATCAAAATCTGTACTACAGTACGCGCGTAAAGTGACGTCACATAAATATACTGTATCATGGAAGCCAAACAAAATGGATATCGCTGATTTAAACGTTGTTGGTGGTTTCTTTTAACTTCAATTACTTTATAAAAATCTAGTTTTGGTTTCTTTTTCTCTTAAAATTGTACCCATATATATATATATACAGCCTAGAACTCGGTGAGCAGACTGCAATGAAACTGTTGTACCGATAAGTGTCTGTGGAATTATACATCAAACCTCTTACGGAAGTAACAACAAATGCGTGCATTAACTACTCCGACAGATCTGTCATATAGAGACGCGATAGCCCATCAACCATAACCACTAACACTTGTAATACTTTTGAAAAAGCTACCATATTTTTTTTTAGATAAACGATTTTTACATAGTTCACCATTACTTGTTGTAAAAAGGATAACAAAAATCAAAGGGTGGGGCGTTGTAGACAAAGAATCGTGGTTTGATCATCAAGACGTCGGAAGATTGAGTCAGACATGTATTGTACATGTATCTCTGAGATTTGTATGTATAGTATTAAAATACCGGTTTATTAATCATAGACCCTAGAGAGACATGTCTAAGGTTTAAGCATGGTTTAAGCATAGACAATATTGTCTATGGTTTAAGGGAACCAATTTCTTTTCAGTTTCTAAACGTGAATGTGTACGATAACACTATTGTGCTGTAGTTAGATATCAGCATATGTAATGAGGAAAGAGGGTTATTTTTACTGAATACTATAGATTTTTATATTGTTTGAACTTCTGAATGCAGAAAATTGACAGTGGTACAAAACGGTATAAGTAGATAGATACACACCAATACTGTCTGTACAGATCAGAACAAAACTAGTATTATCTGAGTATATCGGATTTGTCTGGATATACAACTTCGAGCCATAGCTACGACCCCTATCTCTGTGACCACAAACCCACTATGCATTAATGTGTCACGTGACACTGATAGAGGGATTATTGTGCTACAGTATGTCGAAATATATTAACCGAACCGATCAGTGTAGAAACCCACCGTTAATCTGAGTTATATTATAAGGATGTTATATATGAATTCCGATAAGTAAAATGTACGTACCCAGTCTGACTCTTACACAGAATTACACTCTCAGCCTCCTCGTCATATCACGTGATTTTGAATTCGTCATGTTACGTGATTTCAAGGAAGGAAGGAACTCACGCCATGGGGTCGATAGTGAAAGTGTTTCACTGAGTATACATCTAATCGGATCGGATATTTTCGAGCAAACTTCGTAGTGATCGAGGATGAATACAGATACAATACATTATATCTGTTTCTGAAACCAACCACACAAAAAATCCATCATTTTCTAAACTTTAAAATCATTGTACTAAATATATCTGAAGGGGGGAATTGAAATTTCATGATGGGGGCGCTTTTCACTCAAACGTTTCGAATGAAATATAGCGGACTATTCAAAGCCAGCGAGGTATAGAGATATGATTATTCATTTCATCTCACTTTTCTTCTTTATACTAGGAATACCTTCAATATTTTGGTTACCTAGGTAACATCGACACAAAAGCTGGACAGTTGCGGACAGCAGAAGACCTGGAGGAGGCAGTTCGTATGTTTCAAAGATTTGCCAACTTGACTGAAACAGGTAAGACCCCATACACGTATCCAGGTATTTTATGGGTTTTTTTCATGAACGATCAATGTACACGACCAGGAAAGGAGAAAGACGTCTGACGTGAATTTATACTTCGTCATATACATCTCGTCAGTCCATTATATGTTTTGAACTTGTGTCTTGAATGACTTTTTCGACAAAACAAAATACCCGTGATTATAATCTGGGATATCCAGGTTAGTTTTGATTCAAACGTCATTATTGGACATTTTATATTAATAGAGGTTATGTTAATATTGTAATAATGAACTATATCGTTTTCAAGTCCACCTTGTCTTGAGTCCAAAAGCAAAATACAACCAAGGTCATATTTTGTGTGTGTGCAAAGTATAGGCCACGCAACGTCACGATATTGTGTATCGCAACCCCCCCCCAAAAAAAAAACAAAAAAAAACACACACCCCAAAACGACAAAAAACTAAACAACAACAACAACAACAACAACAACAACAACAACAACAACAACAACAACAACAACATGATCTTGTGATACTAATTAGCCTACTTGTAAACTTGAAGGACTAACACTACTGCACTATTTCCGCTCTCCTCACGGAGATTTATATTTTTGAATTTTCCGGCGCCCGTCATTCAAAATTCCAAAAATAAAAGTGTCAGTTAGGATAGCGGAAATAGTGTAGCAGTGTTAGTCCTTCAAGTCTACAGGTAAGCTAGACGCTAATATACTTATGAATTACCATAGACGTTAGAGAAAGAACATCTATAGACTTACGAACGTTTGTGGGCACGTGACACATATACATTTTTTTTTATCTCCGGAAAACAGGTGAAATGGACGCTAAGACAATGGAAATGATGAACGTGCCTAGATGCGGTGTTCCAGATATGGTTGGCACAAGTAACGATGCTAGAAGGCGTAAACGATTTGCGGCAATAACAGCCTGGCCGAAAACAGATTTGACATACAGAATCACGCAATACACCAATGACTTGTCACGGAGTGTTATCGACCAGACCATGGCTAGAGCATTAAATGTAAGTTGTATATCATTGTTGAGTATACCCTACATCTGCACATGAAAATAGTCTCCTTTATATTAACATTGGAGACAACAAATGATTTATATTACCTGTAACCTCTGCAACAATCTTTGAGTGTTCCCATCTATCTCTTCGTCAGCCGCGATTAGAAAATTATCTTAAAACATGAAACAAGTTGACGTCGACTTGACTTTTCCAATCACAATCTCTACACAGGTCTGGGAGGAGCACACACCATTGAAATTCACACAGATTTATTCTGGAACACCAGATTTATATATATTTTTTGCTCCCGGTGCCCATGGTGATGGTGGTCCTTTCGATGGACCAGGTGGTGTTTTGGCCCATGCTTACTTTCCGACAAATGGTGACGCTCATTTTGATGACGATGAATTATATACGGATGCAACGTTTGATGGTAAGTGGCGTCTTAATCTATCGTTTATTACGATCATAGACGTTAGACACGGCTATGCTATGATTTATATATCTCAAATTGATAATAGATAGTGAAACGATGACGGTAATATCTAAGGAGGCGTGATGAATTAACTGTCACTTTCATTTCGGATTGTAGGTGTAAACTTGTTCCAAGTCGCAGCACACGAGTTTGGTCATAGTCTTGGTCTGTCCCATTCAGATGTCAATGAGGCGTTGATGGCGCCATTTTATACTGGTTACCAACCGTCATTCCAACTCCACAGTGACGACATAGCAGGGATTCAACAATTATATGGTGAGTGATGCTAGAGGTGTACCTTAGCTTGGCCTCTCAAATTCTATACTTGACATAGTCCTGTTTGCAGACGGAGTAATGTATAAGTCAGCTGACATCGGTCGTTACGTCATTCATGTCGAGACCATTACAGACGATATACATATACTAGTACATTTTAGCGAATATAACCAGAATAGAAGTGAATACTGCATACATATAAGGTGCCAGTATAACATAACACGAATTGTTGATAATAAAGTGTTCCCTTTTTCAGGAATGAGAGACGTCGATGAACCAAATCCAAATCCTAACTTTACTCCTCCCCCTATCAATCCAATACCTGGTCTACCAGATCAATGTGAGGGCGTTTTTGATGCGATCACAGACACTGCCGATGGCACCACGTATGCATTTAGAGGTAAGTAATCCACCATCGGCATCGTTTTTGGACAAACTTTAACTAAAAACAAGTCTTCATCGTATATGTCTTCATCATATATGTAAAAACAACAAATCTCGTCAGATAAACCACAGACTGTGGGTAAACACAAACGTTCGGATTTTGATTCCAAGATTTTTGTCGAGATATTGTGTTTAATTCTTATCAGGATTTTCGAAAAAATGCAAATTAAGCTATTGTTTGATGTAGAGATTTCTTTGCATTAATATTGGGGGAAATCACGTGACAAAATAGGAATGTAGACCTAGTACCTAATCAGTGACAAGTCTAATATTCGACACCTTAAAGATGCACTAGCTGCAACTGGAAAAATTTTTGAAACCATTTTTTAGATATAAATAAATGTACAATATCTGGTATATTCATATATATTTATATACAATTTCTAGGTCAATATTTCTGGACAAAGCTGCAAAGTGATACATATTTACGCGATGCTGCTCTAATCAGCAATGGATGGCCAGGGCTTCCCGACGACTTAGATGCTGCAGTCTACTGGAGAAGTAATCAAAGAACATATTTCTTTAAAGTAAGTATATATTAAGTCTAAACTTGCATTTTTGTGATCATATGTGAATCTGATGTAACGTAACGTAACATAACGTAACGTAACGTAACGTAACGTATCTTGAAATGTAACGCAACTTGAAATGTGCATGTAATGTAACGCAATGTAAGTATCATGCAGTAATGAAATGCTGTGTACTGTTATGCAATATACTGTAATGTAATGTAATGTAACTTTATGCAATGTAATGTATCAAAGTTTTCATGCAAGTATTGCGATATAATATCATGTAATGTAATGTAATGTAATGTAAAGTATTGTCATGTAATGAAATGCAATGTAGTGAAATGCCATACTATGTAATGTCATGTCATGTCATGTCATGTCATGTCATGTCATGTCATGTCATGTCATGTCATGTCATTCCACGTGACGTCATGTGGTATATTGATGACACCATATTATTTTCATCGTTGATCTGTTTTAGAAGTGACGGGTGTGATTTGTTTTACGTAATGACATGCATACTAATCAGTTTGGTGTTAATTCCAGGGGGATCTCTACTGGCGTTTTAGCAACCGAGTACAAGATGCTGGATATCCAAAATCAGTCTCTATCTGGAGTGGGTTGCCTAGCAACCTAGATGCTGCATTTGTATGGAGTGGAAATGGCAAGACTTACTTCATCAAAGGTAAGTTGATGACGTAATCGTGACTGCATAAACGATATTATGATAATTTTGACAGTACCAGTCAGCTGCATTGTGTATTTTAGTCTTGTACATGTTGTTCGTATAGTTCAGAAAATCGAAGGGAAACACATATGTAATATCCGACACGGAAACGTGTGACCCATAATGATAAGATGCTGCATAGAACCTACGTGTAGGGTCTATGGTTGTTGTATCTCACTACGTACACACGAGGAGTACGTGCAGCAAGTTATGAGTTGAAATTAAGTTGTAACAGCTTTATATAAATGGTGCGTTGTAACAAAAGAAGTCTGATCAACATAAAGGGAAAGTTCATCCAAAATATCCATGGAGGAGTCATCAGCCGAGTCACATACTTATATGCAATGATTCCTAGATATTACAAGGACATAGAAGCAATAGTTATTGAAATTTTAACCCATCCATGCCAACAATGGATATTTTCCCCGTTCCATCACTAATTAACACATTTCATTCTATTCAGGTGACCAGTATTACAGGTATACATCCGGGCAAGGTGTTGATGCCGGGTACCCCAGAGATCTGTCAGTATGGAATGGCCTACCAAATACAATAGACACCGCGTTCCAGTATTCTAATGGAAAAACCTACTTCTTTAGCGGAGATAAGTATTACAGATTCAATGACCAGAATTTCAACGTCGACAGCACTTACCCACGGCCTACCGCCCTCTGGTGGTTACCATGTACAGACAATTTTGAAATGACTACGCCTGAACCAACTACCGAAAGTGACGCCAGATGCAATAATCAGATGTCAATTGGGGGTTCTAGCAATGTCTTACCCAGTTTAGTTGTTATGTTCTTTTCTTTGCTTTTCAAAGTCTTTGTATAGTCTAAAAATCATAACGTACTTTGCAAATATCAACGCAGCAGCGAAGATAATCACATGATGTAACGCAACAAGATTTCGACAGACAAAATTCAAGCCGGAAGTGTTTTCTGAAATTTTCTTCACTCGAGCTCTAACCACTGAGATGCAAAACTTGCTTAACAAATTGACACCATCAACCCGCTTAATATGCTACTGTATTGTATATATTTTTGTTGTACTCCGACCAATACTGCCTGTACGTATTTATTAATACCGTAACGATACATTGAATACCGCATTATCGGTTATTTTCATATAATTTATAAAGTATATGTTATTATAGGTGAAGGAAAACTGCATGCTGGTCGTGCTATTTGATATTAGTCGTATTTTTATACTTCAATAAAATACACGCGTTTTGACCGTCATATAATGTCATCACCATGAGAGAGAGAGAGAGGGAGGGAGGGAGATAGAGAGAGAGAGAGATAGAGAGAGAGAGAGAGAGAGAGAGAGAGAGAGAGAGAGAGAGAGAGAGAGAGACAGAGAGAGAGAGAGACAGAGAGACAGAGAGAGAGAAAGAGAGAGAGAGAGAGAGAGGAGAGGGAGGGAGGGTGGGAGAGAGAGACAACCAGACAGACAACCAGACAGACAGACAGACAGACAGACAGACAGACAGACAGACAGACAGACAGACAGACAGACAGACAGACAGAGAGTGAGTGAGTGAGTGAGTGAGAGTCAGACCACTGTCTGAGTTCAGAGGCACCCGCTCTTCAGTGTTTGAGGCACGGTGCAAATATTATTGTCTCACTCATTCAGTGCATTTATGCATCTCATGAACACACATTATGTGACAGACAACAATAAGTGTTTTGTTATTTTCATTTTAATCATTCTTGCGGTTTGTTTTTAAAGTGACCTTACTTGATTTTAACAATATCATCCTGATTGATATTATGAAAAAAATCGTCCTAAGAATCAATTGCCAAGCAAGAATATATATTTGAGACTGAATAGAACAGATCTTGAACCACGTCTCAGCATCACAACACTTACGTGTATTTTGTTGAACACTGACAAGAACGTAGACTGTAAGATATGTCGTGTCGTTCGCCCTCCTCTGGTTGACCGATGTGTGAGGGCGCCTGTCACGGCGTACATGTACCTTACAGATCACAGAGAACGCCGTTGAGAAACTTTGTAACTTTCTGTTGAGCGATGTTTTTGTATCGAATCGTTGAAAATAATTGATGCACTGGAATATAAATATTACAGAAAACACTCTAATGATACTTAAAGTTGCACTGCATGCTTCGGTTATCTCAAACCACTTTTTAAAAGATTAATTTATTGTAGTGGTTTGAGCTGTAATTTATGTCAGCATGTGATTATGCAAGGTACCGAGGCTGCACGGGGAATAGACCTGAATTACTTTACCACTGTCGGTATGATCTCTTGCATCGAATGAGTAAGCACTCTTAAAATGTTGACAACTTAGATAATTGTGTCTGTCATTGATTTCGAAGTAAATTGATTAAATATCTAATTTCATAATTGTGTATTTAGCGGACGCCTTAAAAATAACAACAGGAAAACTATGCAGCATCACACATGCGCGGTAGAATGTTAGTCTAATCCTAGTATACGTGTTAAGATCATCTCCACCTTAGAAAGAGATCCCAGGGAACGTCTACGCGTACAGTAACTAGACTAGTTCAATCACAAAACACGATTTAATTTCTCTTTTTGGGAAAGACGTGGCGTAATTATGCCAAAAAAAGAGAGTATTTTCCAAGGCTTGAAAACAACCTAAATATTCTGATAGTTCAAGCTACACTTTGATTCTCATATCATACAAATATCGAGGTCTGAAATATCCGACGCAGAACTTTAATCATTACGGGATGTGATGACCACTTCAAAGTCGGAAGGACTCATAGTCAGTCCGAGATTACCAGATGTGCTAGGTCGTTCCACCCCCTGGGGCAGTGAGAATTTAAATTGGTGTATCATGGATGACAAGAACAGGAAGAGTTCTATCTTGGCCAGCTGTTCACCCATACACACACGACGACCTAGAAAGACAAATGGTGACGTAAGCAATGATTTACATATATACGACACGTACATCGGGAAGATATATATAGTTTAACCATGTTAACGTGCATCACCGTATAACACATCCCAACACAAGTAAACCCAACCCAATTCAAATCCGACTCGGCCCAAACCTAATAACCTGACCTGATGGAGCTTAACATACCAAACCAAACCACACCCGATCCTAAAAACAAGTGACAGGTAACAATTCAAGCTCCCAGACTGTACGATACGTCGTGTCACTCCGCCCTCACTACACCGGCCTGTGAAGTGGGTACCCAGTTGGCCAACGTGTGAGGGCTCCCCGTCACGTAAGTTACCGTACAGACTGACATACAACCTTATCAACACGACCCTAACTCTAAAACAGTAATTACATATTTGCATATTTGCTCAGGCCACTATATTGATATTAGTGCGACGTCAATTCAATAGGCGAGATTACTACCTGCATAGAGGTATACAGTAGTAGATATATATATATATATATATATATATATATAACTCGGTGAGTATCAATCTGCTAAGACAGTGCTCTATACCGCAGTGGCAGAGCGTAATAGTTTTGTTTAAGCTGTGGTTTGAGCTGTAATTCATGTCAACATGTGATTATGCAAGATATCTTACAGTCTACGTTCTTGTCAGTGTTCAAAACTATATATATATATATATATATATATATATATATATATATATATATATATATATATATATATATATATATATATATATATATATATATACATACGTACACACACACACACACACACACACACACATATATATATATATATATATATATATATATATATATATATATATATATATATATATATATATATATATACACACACACATATGTGAGTGTCTAGTTCAGGTAGTTATGGTTTCCGTTGTTTTCCATATGGTCTCTGTACACGTGTTACTGGTTTCTTCTCATCAGATGTACAGCCATTACCAGCCATTACAGATTGGAAGACAAGTCTTTTTAAGTTGATGTCAGCTTCCGCATCCACTATTTCTTGTAAGACTTCACACAATTTTTGCGATTTTATAAATTATTGTTTTTGCTCGAATACGTAAAAAAAGTTTAGGGTCGGCATGAAAAACTAGGTGGGATCGGGTAACCGGAGCCAAACAATTTATTTAG